>NC_138865.1:56247710-56506666 GCF_965194805.1 Balaenoptera borealis | reverse complement strand
GGCCAGTCATTATACTACATTTTCTGTGCCTTTGGATAGAAAAACCAAGCTCTTCAAACCATAACATTGGCAGCAGTTTTCTTCCTACAGTTTGTAAAAATTAAATCACAAATCAAAAGAATATGAGCCAAACATGCCACAGCCATTTGGATTTACATGAAAGGGAAGCCATCAACACCTCCCTATCTTGGCTGATGAATGTATCTGATATTGCAGACTTCTTTCTTGGTTCTTTCATGACCGCAAGACCAAAACTAATCAGCCCAATTAGACAAACTTCCAGATTATAGCTCTGAAGTCAACTCAACAAGTAACATATCCAACAATATAATTTGCCAAGTTTAATTCAGAGGTTGAGGGAGGGTGGCGGGTGGAGGAGAGACGGTTCCTGATTTATCACAGCAGCTAAAGCCATACTCCAGTCTGAACACAAAACAAAGAAATAAAGCTAGATTCAGAGCACTCTAGCTACTGATCATCGTGTTTTCCCAATATTATAAAAAAGGAAAGAAAGAAAAGAAAAAGAAAAACCTAAGTTAAGAACATTATCTTGTAAAAGCCCTCAAAATAGTTGCAAAATCTGTAAAACACCTTCAAAGGATTTAGTTAAATGTTAAAAAAATCAAACCCAAAGGGAACTAGAAAAATATATACATAAATATGTACCTGATTATGATGGTAAGATG
Organism: Balaenoptera borealis; assembly: GCF_965194805.1. Classification (NCBI taxonomy): domain Eukaryota; kingdom Metazoa; phylum Chordata; class Mammalia; order Artiodactyla; family Balaenopteridae; genus Balaenoptera; species Balaenoptera borealis. The sequence goes on along the minus strand of NC_138865.1, from coordinate 56,505,980 downwards.
GTCTTTCTTAGAATGGAAAAGAAAAAAAAATAAGGAAAAAGACTAAGAAATTTTACCACATGAATACTTAATTTTTCTGTACTAAACAAAGAGTACCATAAACAAAATCAAGGCCTGAGACAAATAGAAAAATATATTTGCAACATATATAGTACTCAGATGATTTACATCCTTAGCTTTACTTTTAAAAGATACATTGGGATGTAATTCACATTCCATACAGGTCACCCAGTTTAAGTGTACAATTAATGGTATTTTGTATATTCACAGGATTGCTCAATCATCACTACAATTAATTTTAGAGTATTTTTATCACCTCAAAAAAGACCCTCTGTACCTATTAAAAATCATTCCCATTTCCTCCATCCCCTCAGCCCTAGGGGGTTTCCACTTTCTGTATCTACATATTTGCCCCTGAGGACATTTCATATAAATGGAATTATGCAAAAAGTGGTCCTTTGTGACTGGCTTCTTTTGCTTAGCATGATTTTTACAAGGTTTAACCATGTTGTACCATCTATTAGTACTTGGCTTCTTTTTTTTTTTTCTTCAATTGGGATATAATTCCCACACCATAAAATTTACCTCTTAAAGTATACAATTCAGTGGTTGTTTTATATATTCACAAAGTCATGCAACCATCACCACTATCTAATTCCAGACATTTTTGTCACCTCAAAAAGAATCACCATACCCATTAGCAGTCACTCCTCATTTCCTCCTCTCTTTAGTCTCTGGTAACCACAAACTTGTTTACTCTATGAATTTGTGTATTCTGGATGTTTCATGTCAATGGAGTCATACAACATGTGGCCCTTTGCATCTCGCTTCTTTCACTAAAAATACTGTTTTCAAGGTTCATCCATGTTGCAGCATGAATTGGTACTTCATTCCATTATATGGATAAGCCACATTTTATTTATTCATTCACCAGCTGATGGACATTTTGGTTTTTTCCACTACTTAGCTATTAAAAATAACACTGATATGGACATTCATGTACAAGTTTTGTGGGGTTTTTTTTGTGGATATGTTTTCATTTCTCTTGAGTATATACCTAAGAGAAGAATCTCTGGGTCATATAGTAAGTCTATCTTTAACCTTTTGAGAAACTGTCAGCCTGTTTTTTAAAGCAGCTGTATCATTTGACATTCCCATCAGCAAGGGCTCCAGTTTCTCTACATCCTCATGAGCACTTGTTATGATCTTTTGGTTTATAACTACCTTAGTGGATATAACTATCTCATTGTGGTTTGGATTTGCATTTCCCTAATAGCTAATGATGTTGAGAGTCTTCATGTGCTTATTGGCCATTTGTATATTTTCTTTGAAGAAATGTCTGTTCAAATCCTTTGTCCATTTCTTAATTGGGTTATTTGTGTTTTTATTACTAACTTGTAAGAATTCTTTATGTATTCTTGATATAAGTCCCTTATCTGATAGATAATTTGTAAATATTTTCTCCCTTCTGAGGGTTGTCTTTCATTTTCTTTGAAGTACAAAAGTTTTTAGTTTGATGAAGTCCAATTTATCTATTTCTTATTTTGCTGTTTCTTTTTTTTGGTGTTATATCTGAGAAATCTCGCCTAATCCAAGGTCATAAAGATTTATCCACATGTTTTCTTCTAAGAGTTTTATAGTTTTTAGATCTTCTAGTTGTCTTTGATCCCTTTTGAGTTAATTTTTGTATGTTATAGATTCTCTTGCATTCTTTTGCATGTAGATCTCCAGTTGTCTCAGCATTATTTGTTGAAGTGACTATTTCTTCCCCACTGAATTGTCTTGGCACTCTTGTCAGAAGTCAACTGACCACAAATATAAGGATTTATTTCTGGACTCTGATTCTATTCCTTTGATATATTTGTCTATCCTCGTGCCAGTACCACATGGTCTTAATTACTGTAGCTTTGTAATAACTTTGAAATCAGGAATTTTAAGTCCTCCAACTTTGTTCTTCTTTTCTCAATATTGTTTTGGCTTTTCTGGGTCCGTTGTGTTTCCATACGAATTTTAAGATCAGCTTGTCAATTTCTGAAGCTGTGATTTTGATAGGCACTGTATTGAATTTGTAGATCAATTTTGGGAGTATTACCATCGAAACAACATTAACTCTTTCATTCCATGAACATGGGATGTCTTTCACTTACATAGGTATTCTTTAATTTCTTTCAACAATTTTTTTGTCACTTTCAGAGTACAAGTCTTGTGCATCTTTTGTTAAATTTATTTCTAAATATTAAATTTTAATGCTATTTATAAAGGAATTCTTAATTATTAACTTCATTTTTGTTTTTTGTTGTTATTGTATAAAAATACAATTAATTTTTGGATAAAGATCTTGTACATACACCTTGCTGAACTTGCTTGAACTTTTTCAAACAGCTTTTGAGTAGATGCCTTAGGATTTCTGTATACAAAATTGTGTCATCTACAAACAGAAACAGTTTTACTTCTCATATCCTTAACTTTCAACAAGTTCTTACAAATCAATAAGAAAAAGACAAACAAGCACCCCAACAAAAACTGGCAGTGAATGTGAATAGGTAGTTCACAAAGAACTGCACATGGCCAATAAAATACGCTTAACCTCACTAGGAATTAAAGGAATGCAAATTTAATTAATATGATACTACATTTTGCCTATCAAAATGACAAGGCTTTTAAAAAAGGAATAATAGCCATTTTTTTATGGCTGTGCTGGGTCTTCATTTCTGTGCGAGGGCTTTCTCCAGTTGTGGCAAGCAGGGGCCACTCCTCATCGCGGTGCGCGGGCCTCTCACTGTCGCGGCCTCTCTTGTTGCAGAGCACAGGCTCCAGACACGCAGGCTCAGTAATTGTGGCTCACGGGCCCAGTTGCTCTGCGGCATGTGGGATCTTCCCAGACCAGGGCTCGAACCCGTGTCCCCTGCATTGGCAGGCAGATTCTCAACCACTGCTCCACCAGGGAAGCCCAATAGCCATTTTTGACCAGAATCCTACACTAAAGGGAGTGTACTACTCTCCTGTAGGGTAATTTGGGAATGTGTATTAATCATTTTAAAGAGGTTTACAGTATTTATCTAGTAATTCTTATTCCCAAAATTTATTCTAAAGAACTAATCAGAGATGTGCAGAATGATCTATGTACAAAGAGGCTCATAAAGCATTATTTGTAATATAGAAAAATGGAAAAATCTCAGAAGCTTGACAATAGCAAACTGATAAATTCACATCCATACAATGGAATACTACACTATCATAGAAAATGAATTGCTAGAGATATGCAAGGTCATAGGAACAGGCTCATGATATATTATTAAGTGAAATAAACATGCATAATATAATTCCAGTTTTGTTCAAAATTACTATGTGTATGTGTGTAATATGTGTAAATATATATACACATATATATATACACACACACACAGTGGTTTATTGCTAAATGAGGAAATGTGAATTCATGTGATTTATTTTCTCCTTTACACTACTTTGTATTCTCCAATTTTTTAATTTACACACATTTATTACTTTTACGATAACAAAAAGCCGTAAAATCATTAGAAAAACTTACTGAGTCTGATGTTCTGGTCCATAGAGCCTCTAAAGCTAGGATGACTGAAGTGGTGTTAGAAACCAGATTCTTGCAAGTGAGAAGAAGAGGCAGATGGGCCAGGCCTTGGAGGGCCTTGACACTAATACTTACTTTTAGCCTGTGGTTTGATCAGCTTTGTGCTCTAGTCTGGAATTTGTTACCAACTTATTATATGGTCCTTGGATGATTTACCTTCTTTGATCTTTAGTTGTCTCATTTGTAAAATTAGAATATTGGTTTAGGTAACCATTAAAATTATCCCTAGGTCTAAAGGTACTAATCTACTGTCTACCTTATACTAATAGGCGGCTTGCTACCTCATCCAGAGATTACTGGGTCTCAGGAGCATGAGACACTACTGAGTGATAATAGGACAGATCCAGAGCATAGCTACCCACCTTAAGTGACCTTTTCTAACACTTTCCAGGCTCCTGGAGAGCATGATCTCAGTTCAAAGTCATGAACACTGAGGGAATCAGGATATACTGGTTCACTTCATCTTGGATGAGGTTTTAAATTCAGACATCATATTCAGTTATACAATTTATGAGGACTCCCTTGTGCATTACTATATTTATCTTTAAAACTTGGCCATTGTGTGGGACTCAATAACTACTTGTTAAATAAATGAATGAACCAAAGTACAAATGACAATGTTAACTAGATTTACTGTGGTGATCATTTCACGATGTATATATGTATTGAATCGTTATGTTGTACACTTGAAACTAACATAGGGTTATATGTCAGTCATACCTCAAAAAAAAAATAAAGAAAAAGAGTACAAATTGACAATACATGTGAAAATACTGCGGCAGTTGTAAAAGTCAGCACAACATATAGCTATTATAGCTCACTCCAATATGGAGGGCCACTCACAAATTGTTATTTTTGCTAAAATAATAGGCAAACTGATAGTTTCCCAGAACAGATACTGATGGCTGTAAAACAGTCATGTGTTATGATTTCAAGGTGGTTCAGGAACCCACCTTGAAACCATTTTCTAATTTTAAAATTAAAAGAGATATAAAATTTAAATTGAAAAGCTCACATGCTACATATCACCTAGGCCTGAACTAGGTCCATCTGATAGTTCTGAAAAAGATAGAAACAAAGGTCATGGGGAAAGAAGAGACATGGGAAGCAGTAGGAAACCCAATTTGTGGAACTTTATTGTTGACTTTTTGTGGGGGAGACTGTCAGCTTTCCTAAATTTCTCACTGAATCTTAGGATCATATTTATCCAGGCCATTGTCTGAAAACTTAAGATTCCTTATATTAGACTATATTAGATTCTCTTGGTTATTATGGAGAGACAACTCATAATAAACAAATAAAGGAAATTTTTTAAACTGAGAAATTCAGTGGCAGTGGCGGTTTCAGGCATAGCTGGATCCAGAGGCTAAAAAAAATGTCGTTAGGAATCAGTCTCTCCTTATTTTGCTTTCCCCTGTTTTGGCTTTATTTTCAGGTGGGCTCTTTTCATGTGGTGACTCCTAGTAGCTTAGAAACTGCATAAGAGAAAAGAAGTTTTTTTCTTCCCCTAATAATTTCAGCAGAAGTCCCAGGATTTAATATGACTGGACCAACTTGGGTCATGTACTCAACCTGGAACCATTAGTGTGGCCAGATGGATGGAATGCCTTAAATAGGCCCACTTGAATTATCTGCTAATTTCTGCAACCAAGGGACAGTCCTACCTCAAATTTATGGACAAAGAATGGGGGAAGGATGGTCACCCAAAAGAAAATCAAAGTGCTTTTACCAGAAAAGAAAATGAATGCTTTGCAGACAAAAAACAACAACTGTCTATAACTCCCCCAGGCCAGCTTCAATACATAGTCTCCCTACTTGTGTTTGTACATTTCTAGCATCTGGGGCAGTTGGCTCCATTGAGCTCAGCTGGGCTCATTAGAGTTCTTCCTAACATCATCATATCTACCTCCTGCTATAGCCGGTCTTTGCCACTCTCAGCAATTTCTTTCATCCCTACGAATTTAAAAAGATGAATCAGGTGAATCCTAATTCATAATTTGCCACCTCTTCCTGGAAATTGATATATGGACATTGGGTTTGGTTGCTTTACATCTATCCTCAGGATCTAATAACCACTCCTAATGAATTCAAACGATATTCTCTAGTCCCCAAAACAGGGACTTCTGTTTTGAAATGGCCTGAGGCCCTGACCCTGCCCATAATCAGAGGGAAGTGAGAGTGGGAGTCCATGGAAGGATGTAGTGTGGGAATGGGTTTTGCATCGTGGGAAGGCAGGAAATCAGCAGTCTAAGAGAGGGGCAGTGCAGGAGCATGTTTGTCCTGCCAGCCCTTGGAGGAAATGTCATCAACACCTCCACTTGGTGGAGGGGAGTTACAGGAGAAGGAAGCCAGTAGCCTATATGGCTCTCTCACCTGCTAGTTCATTCTTCCTCCGAGTATCTCAGCCCAAGGGTGATCTCATCACGGACCTTAAAAAAGCTGTTTCTTAATATCCTTATGTGCAAAAGCACACATTTCCATAAACTTCTGGTTATATTTATTAAATAATGACTACTTATTGGCAAATCCTAATTAAAGATTACTTAAAATATAGTAAGAGAATGAGCTACTAAGAGAAAAAAGAACTGTGTGTGTGTGTGTGTGTGTGTGTGTGTGCGTGTGTGTGTGTGTGCGTGTTTTGGTTTATTTGAGTTTGTTTTTCTAGTGAAGACAAACCTAAGGAGAATAAAAAAGCATCTGCTTCCCAGACCCTCTGCCCCAGGAAAAACAGACCTCCAATATGATTCTAAAGTATCTAGCATTCTATACACTATCTCAGTCCCACAAGTAAATGAATTTTGCACTTCAGGACCATTAAAGGGATTGATGCCGGCTCCTGAGAGTCAGAAAAGGCGGCATTGACTGGACTAAAGGGAGAAGGCAGTGGCTGACAAAGGACAACCTTGGGGGCTTGTGAGTCCAGCAGAAGCTCAGGTTGGATTTATTCCCTGGTGAAGTGGCTGCACGGTGCGCCAGGTGAGGCTAAACAACAGCCTTGGCTGCCTGGAAAGTGCATGAGATTTGGGGAACTAGGTTTGGCCTGAAAGATTGGAGACAGCTGACTTTGTTCAAAATGGATTAGGCTGCCCACCATAAAACTTGGTGATGACACTGATGAACCGAAGACCTGAGTGCCATTCCTCAAATGTTCTGGACAGCATTAGTCCAGAGACTCTGACTGGACCCTAGGAATGGGGTGAGAGTTTCCCTCCTGTAATGATACTGTGCCCCTCAATAATCTGGCAAATAGCAACTTAGAGCTAGAATTTAAAAGTAATATACCTTTTACTGCATCTGAGTGTCATGGATTGGATTCATAGCTATTTGGCAGTCATAAACCAAAATTAGCAAATTATTAGTGCTTGCTGAAGTCTAGTTCAGCATTTTCCTAATAAGTCTGGCAGAGGTATAGTAATCTGGCTTCTACTCTGTGAGGTATTAGGAATTCCTACCAGTTTCAGAAAGGGATACAGAGTTATCTGTGTATCATCAGTGTTGATTGAAACTTTCCATGGTTTCAACTGCCAATCTTTTAGCTTTTTCATTATTTCATTAATTTTTAATTTTACTATTAGTTTTGCTTCATTCTCATTATTTCAGTTTGCTGTGATTCGTTCAGTTAACCCGATGATATGTGTGATGATGTGTGTTTGCATCAACAGAATTTTACCCTAAAATTTGCAAATGTATAAATAGATTTTTGACATCGGTTGATCACTCAGATATCAAACATCCATTCCTTGTTGCTAAACAGATGTTTATATAATAATTTCCCCTCTTCCCCCAATCAGCTTGAGTAGTAGTATTTGATTGCGACTGTCAATTTTTTTTTTTTCTGCTAAAATTTGGAATGGGTGGAGACTAAGCGTCCTCTACTTACTAAATGAGATTTGATCAGTAAGTTTGGGGACTGCTACTCAGAGATCATAAGTACCCTGCAGTCTCTGAGGCTCCTGGTTTCTTCTCCACTTTCTCTTGCCCTTGCCTCTTATCCCCAGAAGTTATAGGAACAAGAGATGAAATTCTAGTTCACGGAATTCTAGTTCATGAAATTCTAGTTCATCAGTTTCAGTGTTGGAACCATATATTTTGCATTTGTTATAAAAGCTATGAAGAAGTACTAGATTATATAAACTAAAAAAAATTTTGATGTGTCAGCAGCAAAGATACTGTGAACGAAATTACTTGTGATGATAATTTATAAGACTTACTTTCTACCTTGCAAGTCAGCTATTTCCTAGCACTGATGCTAAGTTTGGAGGGTAATGTTTTAAAATTAGGAAAAAAATTATTTTTACTACTTAAAAATTCAGAAAATAATGTAACAAGTATTTACCTACCACCCACAATGAGTAAATGTTAACATTTTATAATATTCCCTTCATTATTTTTTTAAACTAAAATATTACTGATTCAGCTGAAGCCTTTCTTTTTATAGTTCTGTTTTCCTCTTTCCCTAGAGACAAGCATGCTCATGATTTTCACATGTATCTAACTTCTAGTACATGTTTCTGTACTATTATTGCCTAAGTATGTCCCCCTAAACTAAAGCGTTGTTGTATGTTTTTAAATTTACTTAAATAACACTATAGTGTACATATCATTCTGTAACTTTGTTTTTCATTCAGTATTATGTTTTTGGAATTTATTTATACATGTAGGTCTAGTTTATTTATTTCATGTAGTTCATTCATTATATTATATATATACTTGTATATATAATATACATAGCACTTTTTATTTTTCCACTCTCCTACTGATAGACCAATCAAAAGATACAGTATTCTGTAAGTTATCAGCATAACTATCATCTCCTGCAAGAAGTTTTCTCCATCTCTCCCTTCTTCCTACCATTAGGTTGTGTTAAATGCCCTTCCTCTTACTCTGTTGGCCACCCATATCATAGATTCCCTCATATACTGTTGAAAATGCGCCCCCCGCCCCGTCTTAGATTATAGACTCCTTCAAATCAGGGACCTGTAATCTGTTCAAAGTGCTCATGGCGCAGCCCCCAGGCCAGCACTGTGCATGGCACATGATTGGCACTTTCAGATAAACGGATGAATAAATGATTCTGTGCCATGGAATAATCTATGTCAATGATTTGCTGATGAAGCTTAAAATGAAGGTCCCAAACTAAGCCTTCATGAAGCTACTGTATTCTACCTGCCAGACCTAGTTGTTCTCTCCAGTTGAATAATGGCAGTCTTTTACCATCTGAGGTTACAGCAAATTAAGTTAATGGATATAATATTTTCAATTTTAAGTTTGTTAAACCTTTGCCACCTGGTACCACTTGTTCATGTTAAAATCTAATGTTAAGTGGTATCTGCTTTTATTCTAAATTATACTCTTATTTTAAAATAAATAAATCACAATTTTCTGATATTTCATAAAAAGCTCCTATACTACCAGGTGCCCTGCCACTTGAATAAGTATGAGAACCACTGTGTTTTTCTACATAAAAACATAGGCACTCAAGTCACCCACTACTTTCATAAATAATGTTTTTTCTGACTACTAATGTATGTACAATCCGTATGCTGACTTGGGTCGCCTTGCCCCATAAGACTAGAAGATTGGCTTGAAGCCTTGTTTAAGCACTTTGGAAAGTCCAGTGCCCCAAGTTAGCATACAGATTGCACATACAAGTTAGCATACGTCCAAGGCGACCCAAGTTAGCATAGAGATTGCACATACAAAGTAGTCAGTTTCCAAAAGTTAAAAACTAGTCTTACAAGTTACAAAGGGGCATTCCCTTTCCAGTAGCAAAATCTTGTAAAATTTGAAATAATTATTATTGTACATTCTGACTCCCTCAGCCCAGCCAACCTGGTAGTGGCAAGAGTTCCTTCAGAGGCTTAGTGGGAAGGAGGCAGCTACAGGCACAGCCCACCAGTCATCCCCCTGTTGCCATGGAGACCAGCAAAATCAAGACTTTCCTATGGACTACCACCCTGTCCCTCATTCCTCCCCAGATGCTTGGAAGACCCACACTTTATTTAATTTTTTAACATCTTTACTGGAGTATAATTGCTTTACAATGGTGTGTTAGTTTCTGCTGTATAACAAAGTGAATCAACTATACGTATACATATATCCCCATATCTCCTCCCTCTTGCGGGAAGACCCAAACTTTAAAACTTCCTCTGCAAACAGGGTTAGGAGAAAGGAGCTATTCTTTCCCTACCACAAATTTATACCTAGATATAACACTGAGGAGATGGACTTGTACCCCCTGGTCTGGAGGAGTTCTATGCTGTTTTGGGGACCAGACAATTGGCAGTGAGACAAGGGAGGGAGGCAAAAGGTGGGGTAAAAAGACCTGAGACTCCAGGCCTATGATCTCTGTTTATCCACCCCCACCCCTTCCCCATCAGAGAAATTTACATAGTCCTCCCAGTTTTATTCCTTTGGATTCTTTCTCAGGTCCAGACCAGTTTTCTAGTTTTTTTCCTTAACTGTTCAACTACCATTTTCCCCAACAATAAAAACTATTATTAACACAATTTCTTTGGGTTGCCTAATTTTACTGAGTATGGATATGCCTATGCTTGATTCAGCCAAACTTACACAAAAATTTTCCCTAAGTCATCCCTGAGTGAATGGGGACCCAAGAACGGTGGCTCCTCTATGCTTGTCACCATTCTAAGTGCTGTAAGTCTATTCACTCATTTCATCCTGATGACATCCCTGTGAGGGAGGCACTGTCATCACCCCACTTTTACTAACAGAAAAACCAGAGCAGAAGAACACAAAACAATGTGTCCAAAGTCACGCTGTTGGTAGTGGCAGAGCAACTGAACCCTGGCAATTTACTATGTGCTTTTAACCACCATGGTATCCTGCACCTATGGAGAATATTCAGCCAATATCTATACACATGGTGTTTAAGAAAAGAAACTAAATTTTATGTTGGCCCCAAATCAACATCTTCTGACCTGTGCTTTGATACCAGTGGTTTTAACTATACTAACTTGTTTTTTTTTTGTCTGATCTTTCGATCGATGCCTAGAGAGTAAAAGAGAATAAAGATCATAAATAGGTCAATATGTGATTGGCTTGTTTTGATTACTCTGAAATGCTCTGCTTTCTAAGATGACATCTTGGTGTCAACAATTTCCTGGCACAATTTGAGGGCATTTACTTACCCCAGTAATTTGAAAGGGAGGTGGGGAGAGAGAGCGAGAGCGAGAGCGAGAGAGACAGGGAGGGAAGTACACAGATTAAGTGGAGTGAAAGTTGCAGGAGGAAAAAAATGATCAAGCCTCTAGAAGTGTGGAGTAGATAAAGAATTTATATGCCTTTTGACATAATTATTTAAAAATTTAGCAACAGTAAAAGAAAAGATCTCAAGAAAAGATTAAAAAGTGGGTGTTAAGCAGATTAGAGGAGGTTGCCAATGATGACCACCACTTTATCAATGTTCCTTGGAGTCCCCTATGCTTTGCTTGACCATTTAACTAATGTCTTCTAATTTGTTTTCCAAATAAGCACACTGAACACATTAACACTGATATCGGTCAAGCTCAGCTGATTCAAACACTGTTTATTATAAAGCAGGATGTTTTGTTAAGGTAACCAATAAGAAGGAGATTTTTAAAAACTGTTTTAGTTCCCTGCAAGAATAAGTGATTTTAGGTTTCAGGTATTAGAGTTATTCAACATACACATTATCTTCTTAAATGGAGTTTTATCTTGGGGAACTTTTAAAATAAAATCTGTAGAGCTGGAATTATCCAAAGGCAAGAGAATCCATTAAAGCAAAGAAAGGGAAAAGCAAATCATGTTCTTCAATATCTAGCTCAGCTAGGTTGCCAGTTATTGATTTAGTCTGGGATACAGTTACATTAAATCTTCCTCATTATACAAGTCCTGTATATCTTTTTAGCTTCTCTATCTATGCTTTAATCTCTGAGTTCAAAATGAAGCATAACATGCACAAACAATTTTAATATGTTCTTGTGTCACTGGGAACACGTTTGTTCAGAAACTCTCTCCCAGCATTATGATTTGGTTTGGTTTGGCCAGGAGTCTTTCTAATAATTAAAACATCCTACCGTTTACCCCACATGGCCACCTAACCTGAAAGCCATTCAACGTCAAAATGCTTTTGCTAGCGATTTCTTCTTTGGAATACTATATTACTTTTCTGAAATTCTGACTGTGAATTATGCATAATAACCTAGATCACAGTGATTACTTCAAGTTTGCCAAGGCCTTGCATTGGAAATGCAGAATTTGGGGCCCTACCTAAGACAGAGCTCCTGAATTGGAATCTGCCTTTCAACAATCTCTAAGCTACTGGTAGATACATTAAAGTTTGAGAAGTTGTGCTCTAGGAAATGGCTGTAGAGGGTGACATCAGTCATGTAGAGGCAATGCCACTGGACAGAGAATAGCCTTTCTTCAACTTGCTCATGTAAATATAAAAGCATTTTTCTTAGGCAATGTATGTAGAAGTACCAAAAAATTGTATTCTTGAGCTGCAATTGCATTTATTTCTGGGCAGAATAACATGAATAAAGGTATTAAAGAGAATGAAATGATAAGGTAGTGGGTTAATTTGACTAGAGGAAGTTCGGCCTGACCAGGTTTGGGGATAACATCCAATCCTGTCTTTAGCACCTGCAGCCACTGGCTTTGGTCTTCATCTGTCACTTTTACTCATCATTTTTTTAACTACCATTGACAACTTGAAGATCACCAGACATGATTAGCTGTTAATTGTTTTGGCAAGATGCTTTATGTTACCACCTTAATTGTTAGTAGCATTGGTCTGGGAACATTATTTATTTCTTCTTTAAACATTTCTTTGTCATTTTGTACTCTTTCTTTGTCTAGATCATTGTAATATAGAATAAGGTAAGAGAAAGAATATGTGAATACTTCTGTTTTGTAAAAACAAGCATATACTTCATGTGGGCATTGACTTGAAAATATTCCAGAAAAATAGTTTAAGTTGCTAGATTTATAATCACTAATATTCATAATCCTGTCCACTGGGATATAAGAATAATAAGTACAGGGCCTGTATTTTCCAGACACCAAATTAGAACATCCATGACCAAGAGCAAAATATGTAAAATGAGAATTATCCTGGGAAACTTGGTCAGTAGGTTAGTTATTGTTCATAAATAGAATGGTGATTTTAGAAAAATTTACAAACAGGCTCATAGTGGAATTAAATGTGACTCATTATTTTGGATAACATCCCTAATCTTTTAGAGGACTCAATATGCACAGTTATGGCTTATATATATATATATATATATATATATATATATTTTTTAGACAAGGGCTTCTTTTTTTTTTTTTTTAAACCCCACATTTGTTTATTTATTTATTTATTTTTGGCTGTGTTGGGTCTTCGTTTCTGTGCGCAGGCTTTCTCCAGTTGTGGCAAGCGGGGGCCACTCTTCATCGCGGTGCGCGGGCCTCTCACTATCGCTGCCTCTCTTGTTGCGGAGCACAGGCTCCAGATGCGCAGGCTCAGTAATTGTGGCTCATGGGCCCAGTTGCTCCGCGGCATGTGGGATCCTCCCAGACCAGGGCTCGAACCCGTGTCCCCTGCATTAGCAGGCAGATTCTCAACCACTGCGTATGGCTTATATTTTTAAGACTGTTAGTTGAAATGCAATGTACTTAGAGAAAGGTACATATTATCTTAAATATATCACTTGATACATTTTTACAGAAGGAACATACTCAAGAAACAGAATAGAACCAGCACCACAAAGCCCCTCTCGTGCCCTCTTGTACTTCCTTTCAATTACTATCCTGCCTTTTAACAGCATAATTTAGTTTTAACTGTATTTGTACTTCTGTATAAATAGAATTATACAGTGTATCCTCTTTTTTCTTTCAACATTGTTTTTGAGATACACCCAAATTACTGTGTGTAGTTTTAGTTCATTCATTCTAATTGCTGTATAGAATTGCACTGTGAGGATATAAAACACATTTTATCCCTTCTACTGTTGATGGCCATGTAGGCAGTTTCAGTTTTTACCTATTACAATTAGTGCTGTTCTGAACATTCTAGTATGTATCTTTGGGTGAACATATATAGGTATTTGTGTATCTACTTGAGAGTGGAATTGCTGGGTATACATTGTTGTGCTTTAGAAGATTCTGCCAACTAAAATTGTTGTACCGATTTATACTCCAGTATATGAGACCAAGTTTTTCCACATCCTCTCCAGCAGTTGTTGGCATCTAACTTATAAATATTTTAGCCACTCTGTGTGTAGAGTAATATCACATTTAGATTTTGCTTTGTATTTTGATATGCCTTACATTTTAGCCAAGCTTCAAGGAGAACCTTTTGTTGAGTCTTTGTTATAAGTGGTCACAGCTCTCCTACAGTTATCCAAGTTCCATAGTTAAGTAGGGTAAAACTAGGCATGATGTGAGAGATCCAAAATGTTTATTTGCTGAAAAATATCTCCTCCATGAGGTTTTACTTGAAATTTCCATTTTTGACATTTACCCTTTCAGGGTCTTGGGCAGCTGCGGACCTCTTGCCTGGGCTAGAGAATTATGCAGCCTGTAGAAATTACTTAAGTAATAATTGAATATTTAATTTGATTAGCTCATCACCGTTATTTATCACCTAATGATGGGAAGGTCCTTGAAAATCAGAATACATGACTTGATGGGAGTGTATTAGAGAATGGAACAGGGCAAGTGGGTGAATGAATGAGGCAGGGAAGCAAAGAGGTATCAAGTACAAAACATTGCATGAATATGTAGGGCCCATCAGGAGGCCCGGGGGAGCCAGGGGGCCACCCACCAAGGGGAACAAGGAGTGACCCAGGAGTGATTATTGCTCTAGAAGTCTAGATTATGAACAAATTAAGAGTTTTACCCACAGCTGGCCCTGACTGCAATAGACAGGTGCAGATTCTTTTGTGTAAAGAGAAAATAGACTTAGTCCTAAACAGCAAATGTTCATCAACTTTAAATTACACCTCAAATGCTGCTGGTGTCTGGACCATTGATGGATGAGCTAGGTCTTTCCAGGTATAATGCTGAGTAATGCAAATTAGATTCTCCTGAGTTATGCCTAGTGCAGCTGGAGGGCACAAAATATTTGCCAGGGACATATCTCCATGCCAAATTCTTGCCATTGTTGTTAATAGTATTGTACCCTGTACATGTGCAAGCACTCTTAGTTTTATTAATGACAAAACTATGTTTTTGCCCTTTCTTTCACCTTTTCATTTTTGGATCAGTAATAACTTTGGTTTCATCCTGACTCTTCACAAAGCAAATGCTAATCTGAAAGGTATTCAGTCTGTTCTCCCACCATGCAAGCAGTGAGCAGGATCCACTGAGATAAATCTCAGCTGTGCTTCTCCATGTAGATTTGCATGCTATGGGGGATAGACAATGTGAAGAAGGGAGGGAAATGCCTGGGGACATCATGGGCAGGAATCGCATTTCTATGTTTTTTTAGGGTTTGTGGCTGGCCATCCATTCAGCCCTCGTACTCTGATCCAGTAACAAACACCCTGTCACTTTTTTTCTGGGAGTTGTGAGGAGAAGTGATCACTCAAGAGCCATGCTAATCGCTGGTTATGAGTGAGAATATAGTGGAAAAATGATGGTCCTTCTCCCTTATACACTAAGAACAGAGAAAGAAAGTGAAGATGGCTCTAGATTGAGCTGCTCTCATACTATGACAATGTTCATTTGCAAGTTATGTAAGTAAAGGTAGTATTAAAATATACAGTAGATTTTGATAGCTCTGGTAGACTTTTGTAAGCCCCCTTACCATGGTACCTCAAAAACTCCTTTGAAACACATCATTTCAATCCAATTAGAGTCTTTGCATGAAATATGGGATTACTGTCAAAGTGCATATTAAAACATGATACTATTACAAAGATGTAACCAATTTGCTCCTTCAAATCATGTCCTACATACTTTATTTAGGCTTCTGTTCCAATATGAGAAGGATCTTGCCTTGCCAAAAAAATTCTCAGCAGTCTATCAAATACAACTCATAGGAAAGAATGGTCTAATAGGAACCTCAGGTGAAACCAGTAGTACCAAGACTCACCTAGGCATGCTAACCACTAGAGGGCAATATTGGCCATACACTTAGGGGTTCTAACTCTCCTGTGGAGAACAGTGTAGCTATAGAACTGATCGCCATAGAGACAAATTTTTGTTGAACACCCCACGTGTGCTAGAGTGCTGGGTTCTGTGGTGTTCCTGGGCATGAATAAGACCTTATTTTTCATCTTGAGGAGGATAGATTCAAAAATAAGAGCTTATAATCACGTATTGATTATGATTGAACTATAAACTGTATTTTATTTATTTATTTACTTTTAAATTTATTTTTATTGAAGTATAGTTGATTTACAGTATTATATTCATTTCAGGTGATATAAACTGTATTTAAATTTTTTTTAGATATCAATTGATAGATGAGGTTGTAAGTGAGGAAAAATAATTTTCCCTCTGCCCTTCTAGGTTCTTGGTTGAGACTCTCCCTGTAATAGAAGATTAACAGGAGAAAAACAAAGAGAAGGTTAATAACATGTATACCTCCTATATACATGGGAGATACCCAGGAAAAGTGAGTAACTCCACCAAATGGCCCAAACCACCACCTTAAATACCATCTCCAGCTGAAGAGAAAGGAAAGATGTTGGGTCAGGGTTGTGGGGGGGTGGGGGGGTAGGGGAGGGGGGGAGCCGGGTATGGGAGGTTATCAGGCAAAGCACAGTAAATAAGGGTCTGGTTGTGAAGCAGATTTAAATCTCTGCCTTCTCTGTTGATAGGAGTTTCTAGAGATTTAGTCATCCCCCTCTTCTTGGTACAAGGAGGGAAACGCCCTTACAAATGGAGATTTCCCTTATCTACGTGTCTTACAAAGGGGTAACTTCCACTCAGTTTTCAGAGCTTCTCCTGTGTCTGATGTTACTTAAAAATAATCAGCCTAAAATAATTCTTACGCCAAAGAGGCATATTCTGCTCCCCTTTAATGTACAAATTTGATGTAGACAACATTAAAAGAGGTACAAATACTGCCACTTAAAAACTATGCAAAGCATAAATGAAATTAATTTGGAAGTCTGTTTGGCATAAATGAACATTGGAGGACAGACTAAGCTATCTTCATTTTGTCTTGACTATAGAATACTCTAACTTAATAAAGATGCCTTGCTAAATTGTTAATAGGTCAATAATTTTTCTTCTGTTATAGGTAGACTACCTGTTTTCCCTTAGTAGGTCTCATAATTTTTGCTAAATTTACTGGTGAAAAGATGAGAATACTGTCTTATTGAATTATTTGTCATTTGTCTCTAGGATTAAAAATTATTTTTAATTCAAATGAAATAATTAACTTAACTAGTTGTTTCATAAAATAATTGAGTGCTGAAGTCATTCAGCATAAATCCAGGCTTTATTACTTTATTGACTTTGCCCATTAGCATAAAAAGGTATCTCAGGAATATTTGTTAATATTTATTAAGCACCTCCTAGATAGAGCAGTCCTATCAAGTGGAAGTTCTTAATTTTTAACAAATATCAGACACAATCTTGGTATATTAATGTGATGTCAAGAAATCTATTTTAGATTAAGACAACATTTGGTTTACATGTTTCTTAAACATCAAAGATAAAAAAAATGTAGCACCATTAAAACTGATAGCTTTTCAGTCAATGTTGATTAAATTAAACTGAGTTTGAGAGTAGGAAATGAAGAAACTAGACCAGAGCAAATAAAAAAAGTCTCAATTAATGACATTACAGCTGTGACATGTGGACAAAAGCCATATTAAGCAGATGCTATCATCAATTCATATGTTGTCACATTTGCAATGTGGCAACTGGCTCCAGAGACAGAAGATCTTCTGGAAGTGGTGCATCCTGGGACACTGTTTTTTGTTTACTCCACAAATGATCATCAGTCGTAATGATGCAGCAATATTGGTACTTGCATGAGGAACTGTCAAAGCAGAAATCAAGGCAGACCAAAGCATCAGCACATGCTATTCCTTTTTAAAAAATCAAAAATACTACTTAAAGTCCTTTCCTTGAATTTCCTAGCTTTTCCCAAAAGAAAACAAACTCTCCCTCCCCCCCACCCAACAAATCTACAAGCATTTAAAATATATCAGCAACTTATTTATGACACACATACCTTAAGTAGCTCAAGAGACCAGAATTCCATCAAGTGAAGAGATAGGCATGCATTACATTGCTCCTTTATTTAATTACAAAATACAAAAGCCCATTAGCAGAACGGCCTGTTAGCCTGAAGAGAGGATGCTGGCCTGCCATGTGGTGGACTTGCAACTTTCTCTCCTGTTCTGGCTTGCCAAGCTGGCAGGGGCTCGAGAGCAGGCATTGTGCATATGGTCAGTCTCGAGAATGATGCTGAACTATGACCACTTCGTTGTTTCACATTAGGGAAATATACGTATGAAATTCCTGCAAAATACGGCTATAAAAGGCATTTTGTAAATTTTTATTTATGTGAGTTTGAATTAAATATCTTTAGGGAAAAAGTATGAAATTATAATATAAACCTATAATCTAGCTTGGTTCTGCTACCAGCTGTGTGATGCAGGGGCGGGAGTGTGAGTGGAAAGGGAGAAATCATTTTAAATCACTTGAAATTCCTGGTTTCCCCATTTGTACTGTTGATAACTGGCCTGACCTAACTATAGGAAGTTTGCATGGATCATATGATATTATGTATGTGAACAACACCGTGTAAATTGGAAAGCAAAGGTCCTTATTCTGGCATCCATGACTGGTTTGGGGGCCTTCTCTGAAATTACATTCAGAACTGAGTGTGAATGTCCTTATAGACATTTTCCTGGAGCTTATATCTACTTCTCTAAGTTTTTGACCCCAAAATAGATTTAAAAGAAAGCTACTGCTGTAAAATAGGAAATATATATGTGATCTTATTTTCATTATTATTCCATTAAATGATTCATTTTGATTATTTTTAATCTGTTATTTCAGAGTTGTATGGTGATTTTAATTTCACCAATGATAATTTCTACCCCAGCTTATACATATGCATCCCTTTCATATGCAAGGAGTAGATAAATCAATGCTTTTGATGTAAGATTATCATGCTTCTCAGGTTGAGAAATTTTTTAATGTAATTTTAAAAGTCAATAATACCAAACATCCACTGGAAGAAGGAAGAGATGCTTGGGAAGACAGAGCAATGCCTAAGACAATGGGCTAGTCCTTCTCCAAAGAGAACCTTTCACAAGAAGAGAGAGAGAAGTCTCCATTGGCTGGATTTCTATCAAGCTTTCTTTTATTCCCCAGTTCAATCCAGTTTTATTTAAAACAAATACTATTATTGTTTTTAAATTATAAAATATTACCTGTTTTTAGAAATTTTTTAGATAATACAAACTTGTAAGGAGTGAAAAATCCTTTTTCATTACCCAACTCTTAACTCCCTAATGGTAACTACTATTAAATGCAAAGGAATTGATAACATTTTAAAATAATAACCTAGAGTCACTTTGGATATTATTTGTTCCGCTAGTATTTATGGAGTGCTGACTCTGTGTCTGACTCTGCTAGACTCAGGGATAGAAAAAGGGAACAAGATGGGTTCAATTCCTGTCATCATGGAGTTGACAATTAAGTAGGAGGCATGGAAAAACAAACCTGCGTGCTAAGCATGGCATCAGACAATGGGAAAATGCAGGGGCACCATCGGAAGAGGGGAAGTAGGTCTAAGCTGAGATTTAGAGCAGGAGTGAGCTGGCCAATTGGTGAGGGGGCAGAGTGGTCATGTTTTATTATGGTACATGTATAAAAAAGTCACTTACTCATATAATCAATTTTAGCAAATCTTGTTTTGGAGTCTTTCTGTAAATGTCTTATCTGCTCCATTAAATCATTGGCTGAACTGATGGTTGTTTTATAAAATTATCTCTACCTACACAGCATCCAAATGCTACTCATCTTCAGTGCCACCAACCATGTTACCACCTCACCTACCAAAGCTCCAAGCCACATCCATCATGTAAAACAGAATTGAGTCAGATATTGTCATAAAATTATTCTCTGTTTCATCTGTACAAGTTTTAAACATACTAGAAGCAAGAAACATGTATTCTTTTGTATCTTCCAGCGCTGTATTATTGAATATTTTTTACTACAAACCACAGAAAAAAAATACATTTTACTTTGGGATCCAATATGTACGTATATAATGCACTCTGATGTTTTCTATTCTATTCTATTTCATTTTCTTTAAAAAGACATGCTAGTTGTGACCCACCAAATGGATTTTTATGACACTAAATTGATTTCCTTATGGGTCTCAACACACAATTTGAAAAATACTTCTCTAGCATTTATAGTACAATGTTAGGCACAAATTTAGAGTTCAATTAAAAAATAAACCCTCTTCCTAATTGATCCGTTTAATCAGAATCTTACTTTCAGCCACACAGGAGGGAAAGCCTTTGAACTCACAACTTACATTACCTGGTATATATGGAAGATAGCAAAATTAAATGGGCCAGAGCCATTCTTCCCAGAATTGTGATTTTAGTTGGTCTAAGTTGTAACTCTTCTTATCCCTAGCATGAAGTAGAGGCAAGAAGCACAATGGAGAAATTCTATGGTCCTGAGTCAAATCTTCACAGCATCATTTCTTTTGTGTTGCTTGAAGTGTTTTGATGGAGAATAAAGTCAAATATAGATGATTTGGGCATTATCTGTCATTCTGAATTCTACACATTTATTCCATTTTATTTTGTGAGTTTACATAACAATATCTGGAGCTTGGGGAACACACAGAGGAAGTGATTACTTCTGCAGGGGTTGGAGATGGGTGCAAAAGCAGCAGAACAAGATAGATGGGTGATTTGGGAAGATTTACCAGATTAAATAAGTAAAGAACCTTGAGGAATTATTCTAACATTGTTGGTGAGGAAAGAGAGGCAGGGAGGGCACTATAGAGAGACCAGCATTAGCAAAGTCCCAATATTGGAGTAACGGCAGGAGGATTAGATACTGTGACAGATATAACAGGAGCCAAAAAAGAGAACAATCAAAGATAATGTCTTACACAATTAGCTAACTAGTGATGACAAAAAAAAAAAAAAAAAAAGGGAACTCAGAATGAGGAGGGCTCAGAGCTTTGGGGAGGGAACTATTGCATTTGTCTTTAGACATACCAATGTCAGGTTTCATTTAAAGTAAACCATTTTGGGTAAAATGACAAAATCAATGGAAAATTGAATACAGTGAAAATTATATAATATTGTACTACTGTAAGTGCCTTTATATACTATCTCATGGAATTACTTATGAAACTAACTCAAGTTGGCTGAAATAAGACTACTAACAGGTATTAAAAACAGGCTCCAGGAATGTAAATATCAGCAATGATAAATGACGATGTATTGGATATAGGGAGTTGTCTAAAGGTGTGGTTGATGCAAAGGCTAGTCTTGTTTAACAACATTATTAATGAGCTAGAAGAGGAATTAGCAGATGATACATTAAAAAGATTAGAAAAATAACATAAATGGATGAGGATAAATTTCAATTATATTAGGAAGATGACTCTATTCATGGGTAATTTATAAAAAACACAAATATTCAATGGCTGGGGGAAACATCTGGAAAGTTACAAGGACAAAAGAGGTATGGAGTATAAATAGGTATTACATTGAACTTAATTTATAGTAAGAAATAACAAAACTGAGATTAATGTATTACAAAGAGATAATATTTCCAAAACGGTGTAGTAATAGTTTTTTTCCACAAGCCCTTGGAAGTCTGACAGTCTGTGTAATGCTGAACAGTAGTAACAATTGGTTATGGATATGGAGCAACAGGTGACAAAAAAAGAAAAGAAAAAACCTGGTCAGCCAGGCTGATTAGTAATTTTCATGGCTTTTAAAACTCAGATAGGGACTTCCCTGGTGGTGCAGTGGTTAAGAACCCACCTGCCAATGCAGGGGCACATGTTCGAGCCCTGGTCCTGGAAGATCCCACATGCTGCAGAGCAACTAAGCCCGTGTGCCACAACTACTGAGCCCGTGCACCACAACTACCGAGGCTGTGCGCCACAACTACCGAAGCCTGTGTGCTTAGAGCCCATGCTCCACAACAAGAGAAGCCACCGCAATGAGAAGCCCACACAAGGCAATGAAGAGTAGCCCCCACTCGCCGCAACTAGAGAAAGCCCGAGTGCAACAACAAAGACCCAACAGAGCCAAAACAAAAACAAAAACAAAAACGAAACAAAACTCATGTAAAATGCATGATTTTATATCAAGTGTGCAGCTCAGAAGTGACAAATTAAATAAAATTGAAATTTGAGATCTATAGCTCTTATTTTCTTCTCGCATTTTAGATAGCTGTATGCATCCAGTGAAATGTTGCTAAAGCTGTGGGCTGTTATGGAAGTAAATTTTTCCCCCTCAACATGTACAAGAAGAATTCTTTAAGGAAATCTTTCATTTAAAATTAGTCTTGGGGTATAAACTAAATGGATAACATCGTTTTCATCTTTGCCGTATTTTTCTTTTTATGAATATCTTTTTCTGATTACAATGTAACATTTATTGCAAAAAATGATTTTAAAAAAGCACAAATAAGTAATTTAAATTACTCATAATAATATCATCATTTATGGCTACCCAGAGTTAACCTTTTAGTCTGTATTCTTCCAATCTGTTTTCTATGCCCATAGAAACAAAATAAACACATTGCAAATATTGCTTTGTAAGCTTTTTCATTAAATAATAAATGATGAAAAGTTCCCATGTTTTTAAATTGTCTCTGATAACATGACTTTAATGGCTACATATAGTTCCATCACATGAATGTGCCATATTTTATTTAGTAGTGTTTTGTTTTGCATATAAGTTGCTTATAATTTTTAGCTGTTATAAATAACAGCGATGAACATCCTTGCACATAAACCTTTGTTCGTATGATTTATTAGAATCTAAAGGATATAATATAATTCCTAGGAGTGGAACTGCTGGATCAGAGAGTATTAGTGCTTTTTCATAGCATGAAAATATATTAACATATTCCTTCCATAAAAGTTTCACTGGGGCATGAAGTGCCTATTTAACCTCCTCCCTTCTCTGGATGGCTGCACAGTGAGGAGATGTTTACACACAACATAATAATAATATTGTCTTATATGTGTTTAGTGTTCACATTTTTCCAAACTATTTCCTAATTTGGCTCTAACAAAAAATCACACAAAGTATATCGTACATCATAGCTGATCCCCAAAGGCTAGTTAATGTTTTCTCAGGGAAGAACAATGTTTAACTGAAAGAAATTTCTGTATTTGACATATCTAAAAACAATCTGTGTATCTGAGCTAGGGCCATGTAGTCAAAGGGATGCAAACTTTAGATAGGAATGAGGCCTGGGAATATCACGTCTTGGCAGAGAAATCAAGGGTCTGGTCTAGGAAGAGATGGATCAGTCAGACCATCAGCACATACCTGGCAAAGGTCCTGGTGATGCAGGGATACATAACCCAGTGATTAAGCAGAAATCAGAACATACTTGGAGGGAAAACACAATGACCTTGAATTTCTATAAACCTAATTTGACTCATCTATGAATAGGTATCATGATAGCAGTAATGATATAAGCCCCAAATATTCCTTTGCGGATTAAATGAGATAATGTTTTTGAGAGTACTTTGTACATTTTAAATCACTATAGAAAGGTTAGTTATTATCAGGCTGAAAGGAAATGCAATGAGGTGGCGATCAGGTAGACAATCTGGGATGTCACATATGACAGTTTCTACATTTTAATTTTTTAATTCTTTAATTTTTTATATAACATCTGTACATTTTATTGTTTTCTGATTTAAGTACTACGTGTCTACTATTAGCACAAAGAAGAAAATTAAAATGACCTTTTTTTTCACCACCCAGTGATAACCCTGTTAAATGCTTGGCTCAAATTCCTCTTCTGTTATTTACTAGCAATGTGACCTTGGGTAAATTATCTCATGCATAAAAGGGAAATAATAGTAATAATAATAATAATAATAATGGTTCACATTTATCATATACTTATCATTGCCAGTCCTGCAATCACTGCTTCATACGGATTAATTCATCTCATACTTCCACTAATCTTATGAAGTAGACCTTATAATTATCCCCATTTTACAGATTAGGAAGCTAGGCTTAGACAGGTTTAGTAACTTGCCCAAAGTTACACAACTAGTAGGATCATTAGTAAATAAAGTGGGAACGTACTTATTTGACATTAACAATAACGTGCAACCAAGATGCATGAATAGGACACAAGTATGGAAATACACGATAACCATTTGGTGATCATAGCTAAGAAAAATTTTGGGAAGTACACAGGGATTAAACTTAAGAAAACATGGTCTGTAAATAATGCCATAGCCTTTTCTGATGATCCAAAGTGTGATTAGCAAATTCGTAGTATGTGTCAGGGAGTCCCCCTCTTACACACATGTTAAAAATCACTAAGTGAAAGCAAACCACTTTTCCAGGGATTTACAGTCCCAGAACCTTCCTCAACACAGTGAGCCAGGGAGCCACTTCTCAAATGATCAGAATCAAAGCATGCTATAAAACTTATTTGCCTTTCTGATGAAAATACTATACACTGTAACATTACAACTTATTAGGACGAGGGTTGACAAACATTTTCTGTAAGGGGCAAGATCATGGGTCTTAAGAGAGTTGTAAGCAGGTCTCTCTACTTTTTCACATGTTATGAATTGACTCTTCCATCAAGCTGATCTATTCTGCTATGTTTCTTAGAGATATGATCTCATGTTTTCTGTCTTGTAGATAAGGGGTCTCCAATCCCTGGGCCGCGGACCGGTGTCAGTCTGCGGCCTGTTAGGTACCGGGCCACACAGCAGGAGGTGAGCTGCAGGCAAGCAAGCGAAGCTTCATCTACTGCTCCCCATCGCTTGCATTACCGCCTGAACCATCCCCTCCCCCCTCCCATGGAAAAATTGTCTTCCATGAAACTAGTCCCTGGTGCCAAAAAGGTTGGGGACCGCTGTTGTAGATGGTGTCCTTCCTTTCTTTCTACAGCTGATATTAATCAAGGAGGGTTTCCTGTTTTTGTATTCCTGCAATGACTTCTATGTGATTCTGGGAGTGAGGGGGGGATTAAGTGCAGTTTAACACCCATGCTCAATCGACCATATTTCTCTGGAATCTGAGGAGTGTTTTGTTTTGTTTTGTTTTGTTTTTATAAATTTATTTATTTTATTTATTTATTTTTGGCTGCATTGGGTCTTCGTTGCTGCGCACGGGCTTTCTCTAGTTGTGGCGAGTGGGGGCTACTCTTCGTTGTGTTGCGTGGGCTTCTCATTGCGGTGGCTTCTCGTTGTGGAGCACGGGCTCTAGGTGTATGGGCTTCAGTATTTGTGGCACGTGGGCTCAGTAGTTGTGGTTCGCGGGCCCTAGAGCGCAGGCTCAGTAATTGTGGCGCACTGGCTTAGTTGCTCCACGGCATGTGGGATCTTCCCGGACCAGGGCTTGAACCCGTGTCCCCTGCATTGGCAGGCGGATTCTTAACCACTGTGCCACCAGGGAAGCCCTGAAGAGTGTTTTTAATTTTGAGGCTGGTACACTGCTAGCAGAGCCTGCCTGGATATTCCATAGACCTTCTTCTTCAGAGTCTTTTTCCAGCACCTCCTTAAAAGAAACCACCTGATTCCCAGTGGGTGGTTAAATTAGATCCAGGCTACTGTGGAAAAAGCACAGGAATAGGAGTTGAGACATGATGTTTAGGCCCAAGTTTGTCACCAATAATTTGTATGACCTTAGGCAAGTCACAATTTCTCTAGGCCAGTTTCCTCATCTGTATATTATGGTGTTTGGTCTAGACTGGTGGTTTTCAAACCAAGATCCTTTGGAATATGGACGCTTTACCTATGTGACTAAAGTTTTTGGACGTTGAAATGGGGTAATTGTCTGGCTTTTTCCAATTCTCAAAAAAAAAAATTACTGAATAGACATTTTTTCTCAATTTAAAAGTCTTTACCTCTAATTTTTTTCTTAAATCTTTTTTCCCTTTTATGGCTGCTTGGACTAGCAGATGAAAAACACATATGAACAAGAAGTGAATGATCCTCATTTGAAATATTTGGAAACAATGAATTATTTCAGATTTGAAGACGTGTGCTCATGCTAGTGATTGTACGCAGTACGTATATAGTCATACTGTCTTTTTTTTAGGATTAAAAATTTTTTTTGAAGCAGAGTTAGTTTACAGTGTCATGTTAGTTTCAGGTGTACAGCACGGTGATTCAGTTATATATATATGTGTGTGTGTATTTATATTCTTTTTCAGATTCTTTCTCTTATAGGTTATTACAAAATATTGAGTATAGTTCTCTGTGCTATACAGTAGGTCCTAGTTGGTTATCTATTTTATATATAGTAGTATGTATATGTTAATCCCAAACTCCTAATTTATCCCTCCCCCCATTTCCCCTGGTAACCATAAGTTTGTTTTCTATGTCTGTGAGTCTCTTTCTGTCTTTAGGCAAAACTGTTTTCAGTTCACATGGTTTTAAAAATCTATCAATATTTATGCTATTCCAAAAGGAATACGACGACTTACAGGTGCTTTCCACCTGAGCAAGTTTGAGAACCACTGTTCATATAAGTTTGTGGTTGAGACTTCATATTGCATGCATGCAGTACATTTTTCTTCCAGCAAAATTGTTCTCAGTTCATATGAAATTAAATATATCAGCATTTCATAATACATTGCAAAGAATACCATAGATTTTCAGGTGCTTTCCATCTGGGCAAGTCTGAGGATGATGAAATATTCTATAAGTTTTCTCTTAGCTCCTTTTGAAATTCTTCATTTTTTAAAGTATCTCCTTAAATTGTTCCGTCTGCTCATCCCTCTCTTGCCATTTTTTTAAACCCAATATCAGTTTTTTTTATCCTGCCATCATCTGCTCTGTACGCAGCCAACCCAGGAGGGTTGTTTTGCTCTGAGTACCTATGGGGAGGGCTGACTATTTTCCAGTACCTCAGTACGGCTAGACTATCCTGCCATTTAGCTCTGGGGTCAGTCCTGGGAATTTGATTGAAGAACTTAAACAATGTCTCAGTCTAGCTTTTAGGCATAAATGTTGAAAGTCAATCGGTAATAGGATGTGTGTGTGTGTGTGTGTGTGTGTGTGTGTGTGTGTGTGTGTTTTAAATGAAAGATAAGGCTAGATAAAGGCTAGATGTCCTGGAGGCCTTTTCTAGGCTTATCTCTGCTCTATGACCTTTGACAGCAGTTGGATCCTACTTTACTGTAGTTTTTTTCTACCTTGTCAATTTAGCAAGGTTGGAACTATTTTTCCCAGAATCTCTTTGCCTGCATGGTACCGGGTTAGGGATGCTGCCAAGAGAATTTTGCACAAAATTTGGAAGGCACAAGTGAAGGAGAAGTCACTCTGTTCTAAGGGTTGGTATAGGGCACCAGGAACACTGCAGCTTGTGCACATTGTTGCTGATCTGCTAGCTCCAATCTGTCCTCCCAGGTTCTAGTTTTCTCCCTTTCTTGAATCACATCCAGTATCTCCTTCTGCCTGCTGACCCTACTGCCCCAAGTGACTTCAGGCAGATGCAGAAGCAACACCCTTCTAAAGATTCCCAGCTCCTACAGTTGTGTAAGGTCTAATCCTTACAATAAATTTCTCATTCTGTAGCACTCATGGTGATTCTACTTCCTTGATGGAACTCTACGTGATACACTTTCCAATGGCACAGTTTGCCTTTTGAACTTTGCTTTACCATACAGAAGTGTAGAATGAAGGAAGAAACACATCCATGCCTTTTCTCTCCCCAGAGCAGGTGAGCAGGTGTATGCAGTTGATCTTGCTTCTCTCAAGAGCACTGCTGTCTGACAATGACTCAGAGCACCCCACTTGGAAGGAGATATGGAGTGGAGGAAATGGATACAAAGATGAAAAGAAAACATCCACTAAAAAGGTAATCTCTGCTCTGGCTTCAAGTTTATGGCTCACATCTGCTCATTTTCAGAATGCTGCTTCAGTTTGGTCTTATGATTTCTGTGGTGCCTTCAATCTCAGGAACTAAAGATATGTTCTAGATAAGTCAATGACTGTTGGGACAACTCACTCCATCCTAAATGAAACTCTACTTCTTACTTGTGCTATAAAGAAGGAGCTGAAATTTTGATGCAAGGCTCACAGGGATTGGGGGGTGGGGTGGGGTGGGTCATTACTGTTTTTCCAAGCAAACAATCACAGAAAAACAGGAGCCTCTCCTTAAATCCACCACCACTCTGAAAATAGGTAGAGCCTGTGATTCTCTACCCAGGAATGGGAGACCGAATGTCAGAAGTGTCTTTACTTTCAAGGAAGCCTACAGCCTGGACTTGCATTTTTTTTTCCACATCCTTATTGGAGTATAATTGCTTTACAATGTTGTATTAGTTTCTGCTGTATAACAAAGTGAATCAGCTATATGTATACATATATCCCCATATCCCCTCCCTCTTGCATCTCCCTCCCACCCTCCCTATCCGACCCCTCTAGGTGGTCACAAAGCACCGAGCTGATCTCCCTGTGCAATGTGGCTGCTTCCCACTAGCTAGCTATTTTACATTCAGTAGTGTATATATGTCAATGAACTTACATTTTTAAAATTTTAGGGTTAGTGCTCATGTGTTACTCTGACACCTCTAGCAGTCAGAGCCAGAACTCAATCTTCCTTGTGCTAGGCTAGTACTTTATAAACTTCACTCATTTACTTACCTACCTTCATAATTTCATACACCTGTGCTTTTTTCACTTAATTTCTACTTAAACTTAAGTATATTTACCATATTTCATTGAGTCTAATGTAGTTACCATTATAAGATACACCCTTATTTTTTGTACGACCAAGAAAAAAATTTTTTGAACTAAATTGCACAATGCTTTCTTATAAGTTTTATTTTCCATTTATTGAAAGTGCTCATTTAGATTTCCCCTTGGCCCTGGATGAGTTTCCTAACTATTTCCTACCCAACTTAAAAAAAGAGTTTTGTTCTGTGTCCATAGCTCATGAATATTAACACTGGGTCATGGCCCAAATAAATCCACTTTTCCTTGCAGTAGGCTTGTCCAGTGTAAGATTTCTGAGTTTTCAATCCAGGGACTCCCAGCCTTGGGTTTGGGATAGAGAAGAACAGGACAAAGAGACTGGATGGGCTGGGCTGGAGAGAAGAGTTAGGAAGGGGTTGCTGAGTAGATATTTTAGAGCTGCTTTGCTCTGCTCCATGGGACAAGAGTGCAGCTTGAGGTGGCAAAATCCAAAAGATTGTGAGACACATCCTGATTCCAGAGATATCAAAATATGAAAGAAAGTGCATATAGCTTGCCAGAAATATAAACAGAAAGTAATACAATGAAATATATGATGTTAATCTCTAACAAGATATGTAACTGTGGAGAGCTCTCCACCTGAGGCATGCTCTAAAAAGGGAAATTTGTCAGTGTTAGGTGTTAAATCGTATTAGGACCAAACAAAGGCTTTCTCCTTTATTGAATCAGAAAGATTGGAAGAGTTGAAAAGTGAATAACCTTTCAACTTGAGACTCAGTGTTAATTAGTGCTGGGTCTGGGAACCATCTAAAATCATGTTAGTAGATACCACTGGTAGTTTGCAGCTTACACTTTGGAAAACACAATGTAAATACTGTCCTTTATCTTTTCTGTTATTATCTACTGCAAGAGCACTAACAAGTGGACCAGGAAGGATTAAAAAAAAAAAAAAAAATGTGCTAGTCACGTCCAAGCAAGGATGAGTAGATAACAGGGATAAGTCACAGGTAGAAAACTGAGTCCTTACATAACCTCAGAATTGACAGAACAATCTGCTGATCTAACTATTGAAGCACTGTTGTTTTATTTTTTTATGGCTTCATAACAAATTACCACAAACTTAGCAGTTTAAAATAACATCTATCTATTAGCTCTGTCTGTGGGTCAGAAGTCCTACCTACAGTGCTCAGAAGAGTTTTCACAAGGTGACAAACTCGCTGAGCTCTTATCTGGAGTATCAGGGGAAAAATTTGCTTTCAATCTCATTCAGGTTGTTGGCCGAATTCAGTTCCTTGTGATTGTAGGACTGAAGTCTTCAACGTTTTCTTGTTGACTGTCAGCTGGGAGGTCATACCAAGTTCCTCTTTGCTTTGGTCCTTGCCCTATGGCTCTCCATCTTAAAAGCATGTCAGATCCTTAGCTTTGACTTTGATTTTCCCTTCTGCTACTAGTCAGAGAAAACTTGGCTTTAAAGGGCTCATGTGATTAGATCAGGATTTTACATCTGCAAAATCCCTTCACGGTACTATCTACATTAACATTTGATTGAATAACCAGGGAAAGAAATCTCCATAGGCCGTCTTTAGAATTCTGCCTACCACAGTCATCCTTCGAGATCAAGCTTGACTGTATAGAAATAAAAAGGAGACCCTTGAGATGTTTCCATAATGATTCTGGACAGAATTAAAGATGGACCATAAACTAAAGTGTCTTCTTGTAGTTAATACTATAGCTAGTCTCCAAAATAAATCACCAGTCAAAAAAATACAGAGGAGTTAACCTATTTATTTTTATGTGACCACAGATTACTTCACAGTAATCCATTAGTGAATTTCACTTAGAAATAACAATTTGACAAAAGTATAAAATGTCTAAACCTCCACTTTTCTGTTTTCAGAGATGCTCCTAAACACTAATAGAGATTTTTTTTTCTTTGCTGTTAAATCTTAAACTGGGGACAATTTTCATAATTAAATTAATTCTCTCACCCTTAAAAAAGAATTTTTGGGCTGAAAATACTGATATTTAAATATCTGAACTTCACATACACACATGCACTTTTAGCTATGTCTGCTTAAAAGCTGGAATCAACAGCTGACTCTCACTTTATTACTCAGAACTCAATCACTGTAGGAATACAGAGAAGTTCAAAGATACAACATGATTTTGAAGCCAAAATACACTAACTTCATCCTACTGAAAGGAGACAGTTGTGTCCCACTGAGATGATGGAGTTCAGGCTGCAACAAAAGTTCAGGCAGGCCCGCTGTAGCACCTCCCTGCTCTGCAGTGTGCAGCTTCTATCTGGTGCTCCCCAGAGCTGGGAATTAACCACAAACACCGCCTTGGGGAACAGTGTTAGCAGCTGAGAAACTGCAGAAACAAGCTGCTTCTCAGTGACTTCCAGATATTATCAGAATGCAAGAAAATAATTAAACTCCTAATTAAGTAGTTTCTCATCTGGCCCATTTGAAGACGCTCCAAAATGGTCAGATTTAAGGCATGGTAAACAACTGAAGTGTTAAGTGTGCTTGTTAGTTGAAACCTTTGTCAGAGGTCCGGTCTACATACAGAATGTGAAATGGAGAATTGAGGCAATATCTGCATAATTCAAAGCCAAAGCAACTTTGCTTGTGTTATCTCTTTTTTTCAAGTGAAAAACCTATCTTTCTTTTACTTAATTTTTTGCGTAAATACTTATTCATCATTTTTTAGCATAATATTGTATCCAGACTAATTTTCCTATTCATAAATGATATGGAGAATATGGGAGATGGGCTGAAAAAAATCCTAAGAGGGGCTTCCCTGGTGGCGCAGTGGTTGAGAATCTGCCTGCCAATGCAGGGGACACGGGTTCAAGCCCTGGTCTGGGAGGATCCCACATGCCGCGGAGCAACTAGGCCCGTGAGCCACAATTACTGAGCCTGCGCGTCTGGAGAGGCCGCGATAATGAGAGGCCCCGCGCACCGCGATGAAGAGTGGCCCCCACTTGCCACAACTAGAGAAAGCCCTCGCACAGAAACGAAGACCCAACACAGTCATAAATAAAATAGTGTTTAAATAAATAAAAATAAAAAGCCAGCTTATATATCACCTGCTCTTTAAAAAAAAAAAAAAATCCTAAGAATACAATGAAGTTTTAAATACTAATTAATTTCTCAAAATTTTTCTAATTTTGGCATTTTTACTTATAAAATTATAAAGTTATACATATTATACTAACTGTATTAATTTTATGCTCAAAGGCTTAAATACAAAATATATGATATCTACCTTTACAAGTGAAATTTAATCATGGCTCTGTATTTTGGAGCCTGATTTTCTTCTGACTACCTTCTCTCAGTTTTACTTTATTTCCTCTTTTGTATGGACCCAGTAAGAAACAAACATTACTGTGTTTTCCAGAGATGTAGTTTCCTAGGAAACATTTGTTAGAATTATATTATAAAAAGGCATCTAACAAGATTAAGCATACTAATCGACAACATTTGACCTATGTGTGTGTGGGGGGGTGTACTCTGTAGATTTCTCAGCAGTAATTTATGTTATTATTTTGAAATTGCTATTTAGAGGTGAATACACATACACATATTTAAAGTTTTAAGTATGAGTAATATCATAATCAGTGTTATATCCAAGCAAAGTTTCTTTTAAAAAGGAACATTTATCTCCCGTGATTCCTACCATTTTCAGATTCTCCCTGACCTTGTTGGTTTTGCCAAACCTTGCCTCTGGGACTCATCACTTTGTTGCTTCCTCTTCTCTGAGTATTCCTCCCTTTCTTTTTAAAAAAATATATTGAATAAATTTGACTTGTAACATTGTGTAAGTTTAAACAATCTGATTAAAAAATGGGCAGAAGAACTAAATAGACGTTTTTCCAAAGGGGACATCAAAATGGTCAACAGGCACATGAGACGATGCTCAACATCAGAAACCATCAGCGAAATGCATATCCAAACGACAATGAGATATCACCTCACCTGTTAGAATGGCTGTCATCAAGACAAGAGACAACAGGTGATGGTGAGGGTGTGGTGAAAATGGAACACTCATACGTTGTTGGTGGGAGTGTAAATTGGTCCAATCACTATGGAAAAACAATATGGAGTTTCCTCAAAAAATTAAAAATATATCTACCACATGATCCAGCAATTCCACTTCTGTGTATGTACCCAAAATAAATGAAAACAGGATTTCTACCATGTATTTGCACTCCCATGGTTATTGCAGCATTATTTACAATAGCCAAGATATGGAGACAACAACCCAAATGCCCATCAATGGATGAATGGATAAAAAAGATGTGGTGCATTTACACAATGAAATATTATTCAGTCTTGAGAAAGGAGGATATCTTCCTCCCACTTTTCCTCTCTTTTCCAAATCTTTTCTTTGGAGAAGAGATTCGTGCTTCAAAGTATGAACTTTGGAACTGGACTGCCTGGTTTGAATCCCTGCTGTGCCACTTACAAACCATATGATATTGGGCAAATCACTTAATCTCTCATGCCTGTTTCTTCAAGCTGGAAAATGGGGAAAATGTAGCACTAATCTTGGGTTATTGTGAAGAGCAAATGAGTTAAGCATATAGTATGCACTTTATAATTGTTAGCTAATATTATTTCCATTGTATTAATTATTTCTGGAACACCATTCTATAGTAAACAAAACCTCCTACTTCCTTAGCCTTGTCATATATTTTACCTCTTGGTCTCAACTGAAACTTAGATCCTCTTTGAGGACAACTCAAGCAATTCAAGTGAAGGTGGCTCTACCTTCCAGGTTTAGCTTATCCCAGTTCTAGGAGGAGGGATCAACATCCCAGACACTTCCAACGCAGTACTCCAGCACTATAAGCAAAAACTTCTCCTTGTTTGAAGCTTCTTTCTCCCTCCCTTCTAATTATGCTTCCAATACATCTCAATAAAAACTTTGACACCCGGGTTATAGTTTTCCTCTCTTCCCCATGTCTTCATACGTGTAATTTCAGTGTCCATGAAGAAGATTCACCCAATGCTCTAGCTTCCCAGTAACTGATCTCTTTATTCTGATGACTTTCACTTTCTCCAGGCTTCAGCCCCACCCTAGACTTTGTCATCACTCAGATCAGCTCTATCTCAGAAATAGTATACCTGAATATCATAGTCTTTGACCATAATGATGTTCATTGGAAAATGCCAAAGGAACAACTACTCTATCTAGACTGTAAATTAAATTCTTGACAATAGGCCTGTGTCTTTTGCTTGCTCATTTGCCTTCCCCACAAATCACGTAATAGGAGTTTAAGATCTCGTTTGATTGATTTATAGGTAAATATCTTTCCCAAGCATACTGGAGTAAACTGGTCACTATTCTTTTCTTTCTCTTAGCGTAATTGTAAATAGTTTCATCTTATACGCAGTTAGTTTAGTAACAGAGACTATTATTCCACATGTACATAGGTGTAGGCAACGCTTTCTGAAGAACTGACTTATATTTCATGGAAATATTCTGATCTCCTTTGTTCCCTCTAGCTAAGAGTTTCCAGATCAGCTAGATTACTTTCAGATAATTCTGATGGCTAGTCACAATTCTCTGATCAATGTGCTGGAAGGAAAGGGAGCAAAAAAGATGATACTCTTAGAGACCATTGTAACAGAATAGTCTAGATTAAAGATAAGAAATCTATATATTGTTAAGTTATTACATAGATGCCATTTTTGTTTTCAGAAATTGAATTCTAGAACCTCCTCCTATCTATATTTTTTGTTTCTTATAGTACATTTTTGTATTATAAAAGCAATACAACGTTATTATAAAATTATTTGAAAAAAAAAGAAAAGCAATAAAGAGAAAATAAATACTGCCTATAATTCCACATTCTATTATAACGATATAAATGCCTTTCATACTTTTTGCTAGGTACATACTATGTGTGTAATACATGCTGATGTACACTTTCTCTTTTCAAGGAATTATCAATACTGTACATAATATTTTGTAAACTTTTTCCTACTTAATAAAATATATATTTCATATTTGTCCATGTTAGTATCCCACTACAACATTGTTTTTAATGAGTGTGTTGCATTTCACTGAATAGACGTAATATACTTTATTTAACCAAAATACTATTGTTGAACATTTAGAGTGTTTCAACAATGCTGTAGTGAAGTCTTTGCATAGTTCTTTAACTATTTCCTTGGGTTACATTCTTAAAAGTTAATTCCTAGGTAAAACTACTTTACGTAGGAATATTTTAAAATAGTTTTTAAAAACATTACAAAAAGAATACATGCTAGTTGTAAAAAAAATCCAATTCAGTAAAATACATTCAAATGTATATTTGTCTACTTATATTCCCCATCTTAAGTGTTGCTAGAGTGAAATTTTAAAGATGTTTAATATTTTTCTTAGACTAATTCCTGGATATCACGTTGCTGGATCTCAGGATGTGCATTTTGAAAACTATAACAGACACAAATGAACTTACTTACAAAATAGAAACAGACTCACAGACATAGGAAACAAACTTATGGTTACTAAAAGGGAAAGGGAGTTGGGGAGGGATAAATTAGTTTGGGATTAACAGATACAAGCTACTATACATAAAATATAGATAAGCAACAAGGTCCTACTGTATAGCCCAGGGAACTATAGTTAATATCCTGTAATAAACCATAATGGAAAAAAATATGAAAAATAATATGTATATATATGTATAACTGAATCACTTTGCTGTACACCCGAAACTAACACAACATTGTAAATCAACTATACTTCAATTAAAAAAAATCACAAAACTCTGACGTACACTGCCAAATTGCCCATACAGAAGATGTATGCTTCTTCCAGCCTGGTATGAGACTATTGTTTTCCCGTGATCTAGTCCAATATCAGATATTATCATTTAAAAAAGATCTTTGCCAATTTGGTAAGTGAAAAATTGTAACTTTTAAAAAAATTTGTACTTTTGATTCATGGTAATGTTAAATGCCTTAAAATTATTGCATTTTGGGGAAATTATCTGTTCATACGCTTGGTTACTTTTTCCATTGAGTCATGCTTCAGAGAGACTGGCGAGCTCTTCACCAAACCCACTTTATTTTTCTCCTTAACACACATCCAGACTACATTTCTTAGCCTCCCTTGAAGTTATATAAGAATACCAAACCGAGTTCTAGCCCAGACTATAATAAACCTCTGAAGGTCACAAGTCTGGTACAAGTCTCACCAGGCTAAAGTCAAAGTGTCAGTAGGGCTTGTATTGCCCTCTGCAGACTCTAGAGGAGAGAGAATCTGGTTCTTTGCTCTTTCAGGTTGTTGGTAGAATTCATTTCCTTGTGGTGATAGGATTGCATTCCTCTTTTAGTTTGCTGGCTCTTAGGTGAGGGATGTTCCTAAATTCTAGAGACCACCAACCTTCTTTGACCTGTGGCCTTGCCTTGTCCACCTTTGAAATCAGCAATAGGAGTCCCTCTCATGCTACAGATTCTCCGGCTGCATCTCTCTGACTCATGCTTCTGCCTTCTTCTTCCACTTAATGGGCCAATGTGATTGCAGTAGGGACACCTGGGTGATACAGGATAATCTCTCTATTTTAAGGTCAGCTGATTAGCAACCTTAATTCCAACCTAGATTTCCTTTTGCCATGTACGGTAATATATTCATGGACATAATACAGGTAAGCAGAGGTGCTGGGGCCACAATCCTGCTGACCACACACTCTCTTTCTTTCTCCTTCCAAAATATAATGTGTAGGACAGATACCATGTTTATTTTTGTATCCCCTTTGTTTAGACCAGTGGTTGGCACAAATAATATAACTAAGGATTTGCTGATGAATATAAGAAGAATATTTTCATCAAATAACTTGATGAAACTGTACCATTAAGCCTACATTCCAATAGTCTTGTATTTGAGTAACTGTTCCATGTGGCATTAAATATTTCTGAGAATATTTTGGCATAAACAAATAAACAAATAGCATATATTTTCCAAAACATACCATTAACATTTGGTATAATACCATTTTCCTTTTTTTAATATGTTATTTTCTACACATCTTATTCTTGATACGCCCTTTCATTTTCCTTCTACAAGCCAGTTTTCTGTGGATATGGAAAATAAAACCACTTCCAAGTGGAAACTGAGATAAATAATATTTAAGTAAAATTCTCAAAGATAAGCCCCTTGTATAAATAGGACTCTAAGGATTGCACAACTAATTCTTCATGGGTATCCCTATCACAGAACCAAACAATCTCTGCTTCCTCTTTCTTTATTGTGGTAAAATACATATAACATAAAATTTGCTATTTTATCCATTTTTAAGTGTATAATTCAGTGGTGTTAATTACATTCACACTGTTGTGCAGCCATCACCACTGTTTCTAAAACCCTTTTATCACGCTACTCTCAAAGACTTTCTTTTTGAAAACCTTTTAAATTAACTGATTTCAATCTTTAAGAACTTATGAAGTTTAAACATTCCTATTTTCAAGAAAACTCACTGCCATTTTGTTAATTCAAAATAACTTTATCAACAGTAATGTAAACATTGAGATTATAAAATATATCTTTTTTTTACAAATTTTTCAAATTCCTCTATAACCCAGGTGATATTTTTATTAATTTTTTTAAATAGAACAATAATATTCTCCCAGCAAATATGTATAAAACAACTTTTTTTTTCCTAAATAAACAAAATAGGAAACAATATTTATAAGACTTTAAAATTTATTTCTAAAACTAGTGGCTGACTACTTTTTTTTTTCTCACATCTTTATTGGAGTATAAATGCTTTACAATGTTGTGTTAGTTTCTGCTGTACAACAAAGTGAATCAGCTATATGTATACATATATCCCCATATCTCCTCCCTTTTGAGCCTCCCTCCCACCCTCCCTATCCCATCCCTCTAGGTCTTCACAAAGCACCGAGCTGATTTCCCTATGCTATGCAGCAGCTTCCCACTAGCCATCCAATTAACATTTGATAGTGTATATATGTAAGTGCTACTCTCTCACTTCATCCCAGCTTCCCCTTCACCCCCGTCGCTCAAGTCTGTTCTGTACTTCTGCGTTTTTATTCCTGCCCTGCCACTAGGTTCATCAGTACTGCTTTTTAAAATTCCATATATATGCGTTAGCATACAGTATTTGTTTTACTCTTTCTGACTTACTTCACTCTATAGGACAGATTGTAGGTCCTTCCACCTCAATACAAAAAACTCAATTTCGTTCCTTTTGATGGCTGAGTAATATTCCATTGTATATATGTGCCACATCTTCTTTATCCATTCATCTGTCGATGGACTAAAATTTAGGTTGCTTCCATGTCCTGGCTATTGTAAATAGTGCTGCAATAAACATTGTGGTACATGTCTCTTTATGAAATATGGTTTTCTCAGGGTATATGCCCAGTAGTGGGATTGCTGGGTCATATGGTAGATCTATTTTTAGTTTTTTAAGGAACTTGCATACTGTTCTCCATAGTGGCTATATCAATTTACATTCCCACCAACAGTGCAGGAGGGTTCCTTTTTCTCCACACCCTCTCCAGCATTTATTGTTTGTAGATTTATGATGATGGCCATTCTGACCGGTGTGAGGTGATACCTCATTGTGGTTTTGATTTGCATTTCTCTAATGATTAGTAATGATGACCATCTTTTCATGTATTTGTTGGCCATCTGTTTGTCTTCTTTGGAGAAATGTCTATTTAGGTCTTCTGCCCATTTTTGGATTGGGTTGTTTGTTTTTTTGATGTTGAACTGCATGAGCTGCTTGTATATTTTGGAGATTAATCCTTTGTCAGTTGCTTCATTTGCAAATATTTTCTTCCATTCTAAGGGTTGTCTTTTCATCTTGGTTATGGTTTCCTTTGCTGTGCAAAAGTTTCTAAGTTTCATTAGGTCCCATTTGTTTATTTGTGTTTTCATTTCCATTACTCTAGGAGGGGGGTCAAAAAGGATCTTGCTGTGATTTATGTCATAGAGTGTTCTGCCTATGTTTTCCTCTAAGAGTTTTATAGTGTCTAGCCTTACTTTTAGTTCTTTAATCCATTTTGAGTTTACTTTTGTGTATGGTGTTAGGGAGTGTTCTAATTTCATTCTTTTACATGTATCTATCCATTTTTCCCAGCACCACTTACTGAAGAGGCTGTGTTTTCTCCATTGTATATTCTTGCCACCTTTATCAAAGATAAGGTGACCAGATGTGCGTGGGTTTATCTCTGGGCTTGCTATCCTGTTGCATTGACCTATATTTCTGTTTTTGTGCCAGTACCATACTGTCTTGATTACTGTAGCTTTGTAGTATAGTCTGAAATCAGGGAGCATGATTCCTCCAGCTCCATTTTTCTTTCTCAAGATTGCTTTGGCTATTTGGGGTCTTCTGTGTTTCAATACAAATTGTGAAATTTTTTGTTCTAGTTCTGTGAAAAATGCCATTTGTAGTTTGATAGAGATTGCATTGAACCTATAGATTGCTTTGGGTAGTATAGTCATTTTCACAATGTT
The DNA here is from genome assembly GCF_965194805.1 of Balaenoptera borealis. NCBI lineage: Eukaryota > Metazoa > Chordata > Mammalia > Artiodactyla > Balaenopteridae > Balaenoptera > Balaenoptera borealis. The sequence continues at coordinate 56,467,029 of NC_138865.1, read as the reverse complement.
GATCCTTCCAATCCAAGAACATGGTATATCTCTCCATCTGTTTGTGTCATCTTTAATTTCTTTCATCAGTGTCTTATAGTTTCTGCATACAGGTCTTTTGTCTCCTTAGGTAGGTTTATTCCTAGGTATTTTATTCTTTTTGTTGCAATGGTAAATGGGAGTGTTCCCTTAAATTCTCTTTCAGATTTTTCATCATTAGTGTATAGGAATGCAAGAGATTTCTGTGCATTAATTTTGTATCCTGCAACCTTACCAAATTCATGGATGAGTTCTAGTAGTTTTCTGGTGGCATCTTTAGTATTTTCTATGTATAGTGTCATGTCATCAGCAAACAGTGACAGTTTTACTTCTTCTTTTCTGATTTGTATTCCTTTTATTTCTTTTTCTTCTCTGATTGCTGTGGCTAAGACTTCCAAAACTATGTTGAATAACAGCGGTGACAGTGGCCAAGCTTGTCTTGTTCCTGATCTTAGAGGAAATGCTTTCAATTTTTCACCATTGAGAAGGATGTTTGCTGTGTGTTTGTCATATATGGCTTTTATTATGTTGAGGTAAGTTCCCTCTATGCCCAATTTCTGGAAGTTTTTTTCATAAATGTGTGTTGAATTTTGTCAAAAGCTTTTTCTGCATCTATTGAGATGATCATATGGTTTTTATTCTTAAATTTGTTAACATGGTGTATCACATTGATTGTTTTGCATATATTGAAGAATCCTTGCATCCCTGGGATAAATCCCACTTGATCCTGGTGTATGATCCTTTTAATGTGTTGTTGGATTCTGTTTGCTAGTATTTTGTTGAGGATTTTTGCGTCTATGTTCATCACTGATATTGGTCTATAATTTTCTTTTTTTTGTAGTATCTTTGTCTGGTTTTGGTATCAGTGTGATGGTGACCTTGTAGAACAAGTTTGGGAGTGTTCCTCCTGTTCCTCCCTCTGCAATTTTTTGGAAGAGTTTGAGAAGGATAGGTGTTAACTCTTCTCTAAATGTTTAATAGAATTTGACTGTGAAGCCATCTGGTCCTGGACTTTTGATTGTTGGAAGATTTTTAATTACAGTTTCAATGTCATCACCTGTGATTGGTCTGTTTATATTTTCTAATTCTTCCTGGTTCAGTCTTAGAAGGTTGTACTTTTCCAAGAATTTGTCCATTTCTTCCAGGTTGTCCATTTTATTGGCATATTGGTGCTTGTAGTAGTCTCTTATGATCTTTTGTATTTCTGCTGTGTCAGTTGTAATCTCTCCTTTTTTCATTTCTAATTTCTTTGATTTGAGTCCTCTCCCTTTTTTTCTGGATGAGTCTGGCTAAAGGTTTATCAATTTTGTTAATCTCAAAGAACTAGCTTTTATTTTTATTGATCTCTGCTACGGTTTTCTTTGTTTGTATTTCATTTATTTCTACTCTGATCTTTATGATTTCTTTCCTTCTATTAACTTTGGGTTTTCTTTGTTCTTTTTCTAGTTGCTTTAGGTGTAAGGTTAGAATGTTTATTTGAGATTTTTCTTGTTTCTTGAGGTGAGCTTGAATTGCTATGAACTTCCCTCTTAGAACTGCTTTTCCTTTGTCCCCTAGGTTTTGGATAATCGTGTTTTCGTTGTCATTTGTCTCTAGGTATTTTCTGATTTCCTCTTTGATTTCTTCAGTGATCTCTTGGTTATTTCGCAGCACACTGTTTAGCCTCCACGTATTTGTGTTTTTTACTGTTTTTTTTACTGAAATTGATTTCTAATCTCATAGCGTTGTGGTCGGAAAAGATGCTTGATACGATTTCAATATTGTTAAAATTTCTAAGGCTTGATTTGTGACCCAAGATGTGATCTATTCTGGAGAACGTTCCGTGTGCACTTGAGAAGAAAGTGTATTCTTCCACTTTTGGGTGGAATGTCTTAAAATATCAGTTAAGTCAATCTGGTCTATTGTGTGATTTAAAGCTTGTGTTTCCTTATTTATTTTCTGCCTGGATGATCTGTCCATTGGTGTAAGTGAGGTGTTAAAGGCCCCCACTATTATTGTTTTAATGTTGACTTCTCCTTTTATGTCTGTTAGCATTAGCCTTATGTATTGTGGTGCTCATATGTTGGGTGCATAAATATTTATACTTGTTATGTTTTCTTCTTGGATTGATTCCCTTGTTCATTATGTAGTGTCCTTCCTTATCTCTTGTAACTGTCTTTATTTTAAAGTCTATTTTATCTGATATGAATATTGCTACTCCAGCTTTCTTGTGATTTCCATTTGTATGGAATGTCTTTTTCCGTCCCCTCACTTTCAGTCTGTATGTATCCCTAGGTCTGAAGTGGGTTCTTGTAGACAGCATATATAAGTATCTTGTTTTTGTATCCCTTTAGCCAGTCTGTGTTTTTTGGTTGGAGCGTTTAATCCATTTACGTTCAAGGTGATTATCGATATGTATGTTCCTATTACCATTTTCTTAATTGATTTGGGTTTGTTTTTGTGGGTCTTTTTCTTCTCTTGTGTTTCCTGCTTAGAGAAGTTCCTTTTTCATTTGTTGTAAAGCTGGTTTGATGGTGCTAAATTCTCGTAGCTTTTGCTTGTCTGAAAAGCTTTTGATTTCTCCATTGAATCTGAATGAGATCCATGCTGGATAGAGTGATCTTGGTTGTAGGTTTTTCCCGTTCATCAATTTAAATATGTCCTGCCATTCCCTTCTGGTTTCCAGAGTTTCTGCTGAAAGGTCAGCTGTTAACCTTATGGGGATTCCCTTGTATGTTATATGTTGCTTTTCCCTTGCTGCTTTTAACATTTTTTCTTTGTATTTAATTTTTGATAGTTTGATTAATATGTGTCTCAGTGTATTTCTCTTTGGGTTTATCCTGCCTGGGACTCTCTGAGCTTCCTGGACTTGACTGACTATTTCCTGTCCCATGTTAAGGAAGTTTTCGACTATAATCTCTTCAAATATTTTCTCAGACCCCTTTTTTTTTTTTCCTCTTCTTCTTCTCGGACCCCTATGATTCAAATGTTGGTGCATTTAATGTTGTCCCAATGGTGTCTGAGACTGTCCTCAATTCTTTTCATTCTTTTTTCTTTATTCTGCTCCCTGGCAGTTATTTCCACCATTTTATCTTCCAGCTCACTTATCCATTCTTCTGCCTCAGTTATTCTACTATTGATTCCTTCTAGAGTATTTTTAATTTCAATTATTGTGTTGTTCATCACTGTTTGTTTGCTCTTAGTTCTTCTAGAACCTTGTTAAATGTTTCTTGTATTTTCTCCATTCTGTTTCCAAGATTTTGGATCATCTTTACTATCATTACTCTGAATTCTTTTTCAGATAGGTTGCCTATTTCATCTTCATTTATTTGGTCTTTAGGTTTTTACCTTGCTCCTTCATCTGTAACATATTTTTTGTTGTTTCATTTTTTTTTTTTCTTATGGGTGGGGCTGTATTCCTGTCTTACTGGTTGTTTGGACTGAGATGTCCAGCACTGGAGTTTGCAGGCAATTGGGTAGAGCTGGGTCTTGGTGCCGAGATGCGGACCTCAAGGAGGCCTCACTCCGATTAATATTTCCTGGGATCTGAGGTTTTCTGTTAGTCCAGCAGTTTGGACTCTGAGCTGCCCCCACAGGAGCTTGGGCCCAACCTCCAGCCTGGGAACCAAGATCCCATAAGCTGTGTGGCGTGGCAAAAATGAAAAAAAGGAGCAGTACAATAACAAAGAATTAAAAACAAAATAATATTAGGAAGATAAAAAATATATTAGAAAATATAAAAATATAATTGACACAATTGCAACAAGGTAAAGCAAAACCACAACAGAAAAAAGAAAAAAAAAAGCCTTGGCTATGGAGGATGGGGTTAGGTAAGGGGTGGAACTTAGGCAGGGGTGGGGTTTAGGGTGGGATGGGACCTAGGTGTGGGGGGGTGATGTTCAAGCATGGGGTGGGGCCTTTGCTTAGGACCTGCGGGCAGAAGGGGAGAGGCAGTGTGCATCCAAAGGGAGGCCTCTGGAGTGTGGAGTTCTGCAGTTTAGAGGTAAGGCCCTGGGTGAGGGTGTGTGGGTGGGGTTTAGGCCCAGTGTGGTTGGAGGGGTGTTTCAGAGGGGGTCTCCGAATGTAGAGGTAGGGCCCTGGGAGGGGTGTAGGGGCAGGGCTTGGGCTCTGCTTGTTAGGAGGAAGGCTCCAAGGACAGAGGATTAGGCCCAGGAGCCCAACAGGCTCCCCAGTGCCTAAGTAGACAGGGAAAATGCTGGCCACATTCCCTTCCATTCCTCTGCACCACCCCCCACCCCCTCGCGACCGGGTCTCCCCCAGGGTTTCCCATGTCCCCGCTGGACCCCTAACCGTGCGTGGGTCTGGCTGGGTGTAGGAACTCCTCCCCTCCCCCCAGCTGCCCCTCAGGGGTGCCGGTCCTGGAGGTCTGCCCTTTACTTTTGCTCCCCCTTCCCACCCTCCCACTCCCTCAGGACCTGCGCGGCTGGAGGGGGCCTTGGTGGGTAGAGGATCAGGCCCGATATCTCAGCAGGCTCCCACGGGCTCAAGTGGGCAGGGGAAACCTGGCCATGCTCCCTTTTGACCCTCTGCCCTCCCAATGGTCCCCCAATTTCCCCCTTCGGGCGTGGGATCCCTTCCCCTCCCCCAGCTGCCCCTCAGAGGCGCCAGTCCCATTCCGCCTCCACTTCTCTTTCCCCCTCATCCTCCCCATGCCCCATGTCCTACCTGGTCACTGGGGGTTCCTCCCGTCCCCTTAGGTGTCCGTGGTCCCCCACCGGTGCCTGGTAGGTGTCTTAGTTGTGTGGAGACGCGAACTCTAGTCCTTCTAGTCCACCATCTTGACTCCACCCCTGAGTACTTTTTTAAAAAATCATTTGGTTGGTAGATTTAGAACACATCTGCCTGGCTATCACCTACAATGAAAGTACAAGTAATGTTAACTTCAGTATAACCTCATTTGTTAAAAAAAAATTTCAATAAATGTATATTCTACTTAGGTAAAATTTAGTGGGGTTAAATTTTAAAATTGCTATAAGAATCCCATTTTAAGCTGGTCTTTCCCATAAGAAGGCCCCATAGACCTTCTCCAAAAAGATCACGTGAAATGATAAGAAATACTAATTATACATTATTACCATAATACAATATTACACTTACTAGTGTAAAACTAACTGGTGGTAGAATGATTGTGTTAGTTACAAACAATTGACACTAGAAAATTATTTCCTACCCAGTAATTTTAGAATTACATAATGTGATCTCCTTTTATTCATTCTTTCCCAGAGAAATTTAACTGTAAATACTTTTCTACACATATGCATGCATGTACACACACACAATCTGATGAATCTGATTGGCAAAGGCATTAATTGCAGCTGGCGGGGTTGTGGTGCCTCTTTGTGTTTTTGTCCTTTTAGCGTTATGTGTTATTGTTTTTATATTGCTACTTCTTGAAAGCAGATTGAACTTAGATAGCTTTCCCTTTAAGAAAAGAAGATTTTTCCAACGAATTTAACAAAAACAATTTTTCCATTTTTCTAGAATAGATTTGAGACCTGAAAGTTTTTTTTTTTTTAACATCTTTATTGGAGTATAATTGCTTTACAATGGTGTGTTAGTCTCTGCTTTATAACAAAGTGAATCAGTTATACATATACATATGTTCCCATATCTCTTCCCTCTTGCGTCTCCCTCCCTCCCACCCTCCCTATCCCACCCCTCTAGGTGGTCACAAAGCACCGAGCTGATCTCCCTGTGCTACACGGCTGCTTCCCACTAGCTATCAATTTCACATTTGGTAGTGTACACATGTCCATGCCACTCTCTCACTTCATCCCAGCTTACACTTCACCCTCCCCGTGTTCTCAAGTCCATTCTCTATGTCTACGTCTTTATTCCTGTCCTGCCCCTAGGTTCTTCAGAACCATTTTTCTCTTTTTTTAGATTCCATATATATGTGTTAGCATATGGTATTTGTTTTTCTCTTTCTGACTTACTTTACTCTCTATAACAAACTCTAGGTCCATCCACCTCACTACAAATAACTCAATTTCGTTTCTTTTTATGGCTGAGTAATAGTCCATTGTATATATGTGCCACATCTTCTTTATCCATTCATCTGTCAATCGACACTTAGGTTGCTTCCATGTCCTGGCTATTGTAAATAGAGCTGCAATGAACATTTTGGTACATGACTCTTTTTGAATTATGGTTTCTCAGGGTATATGCCCAGGAGTGGGATTGCTGGGTCGTATGGTAGTTCTATTTTTAGTTTTTTAAGGAACCTCCATACGTTCTCCATAGTGGCTGTTTCAATTTACATTCCCACCAACAGTGCAAGAGGGTTCCCTTTTCTCCACACCCTCTCCAACATTTATTGTTTGTAGATTTTTTGATGATGGCCATTCTGACCAGTGTGAGATGATATCTCATTGTAGTTTTAATAATTTTTTTTTTTTAGTTAATTAATTAATTATTTATTTTTATTTATGTCTTTGTTGGGTCTTCGTTTCTGTGTGAGGGCTTTCTCCAGTTGCGGCAGATGGGGGCCACTCTTCATCGCGGTGCGCGGGCCTCTCACTGTCGCGGCCTCTCTTGTTGTGGAGCACAGGCTCCAGACGCGCAGGCTCAGTAGCTGTGGCTCACGGGCCTAGTCGCTCCACGGCATGTGGGATCTTCCCAGACCAGGGCTCGAACCCGTGTCCCCTGCATCAGCAGGCAGACTCTCAACCACTGCGCCACCAGGGAAGCCCTCATTGTAGTTTTGATTTGCATTTCTCTAATGACTAATGATGTTGAGCATTCTTTCATATGTTTGTTGGCAATCTGTATATCTTCTTTGGAGAAATGTCTATTCAGAGACCTGAAAGTTTTTAAATGATATTATTACATCTGTTGAAAAGTTCTATTTACAACGTTATCAGTAAAAATTTTCATTTTTCAATTTCATTTTTATGATTTTTGAACATTTTAAATTAAATTATCCAGGTTTACTTAATTTATTTTTTAAGGTAATCTTTGAAAGGCATTATTGTGATTATTAAAATCCAATTCAAATTAGAGACAATACAAAAAAGTTTTAAGCATTATTATTTTTACAACAATTCTGGTTAGTTTGAACATTTAAAATATGAATTATGACACATTTTGTAAGGGATTCTATACATTATACATTTTAATATGTTAAATTTAAGGGGAGTATAAGTCCCATATAGTAGTATTACTAATATTTCTAAATTATAAAAGCACTATTTTGGGTTTAATAATTTGCCAAATTTACTAAAGTTAACAAAAATCTGAAGGGATTCAAGAAGAGAAAATGAGTTTTTCTTCATAAACAGATTTTGACCCAATATTCTAAGTGGGTTATAAGTTTATTTTAGTGAATTAAGTTCTACTATCTGTTACTCTGGGGTAATAGTTGCTTTCAATTTGTTTTATTAAAGTACGCTTTAGTTTTAGTTTACTTTCTGTTGGCTCTTGCAACAAGATATGAGTTGATTCATTTGAATGAATCTAATTAAGAGGCTATGATTGAGAAATGAAAGTGAGGGAGTCTTTTTTGTAAGATGTAGACTTTCTTAAATGTCAGAAATTGCTGTGATGTGCAAGGAACACAACATGGAACCTAGCAGAAGAAAAAAAAGTAATTTTATCTGCAAGGTAAATGTTCCAATTTATTTGTCTGACTAAAGATATGGCTGGCAGCTTCCCGTGACAGTTGCCCATCACAGGGTACCATTCAAGGATCCACAGTTATTTGGAATTGGTAAGTTTGATAAAGGTCTGTTTTTTTTTTCCATCAAACATGTGCCTACTGAAGCTTGGTTTCTCGATTTTATTTTCATCATCAATTTAAGGATATTTTCCTATGAAAATATTTTAGTCTAAAGATGTAAAAACTTGGACAACTAAAAATGAGTATGCTTTAAAGCAAAGGTAAAATCTTCTTTCTGATAAATATTACTGAAGATATCTTAAAAAAAACCACAAAGAGACCGGGAATGGAAATTATTAGAAACTGTACAGTTGGGGTGGGTGAGAGAATTAGAAGAGTCAGTTGCAGGATAATATGAAACTGACACTCCATCAACAGTAGAGAATCGGGGTAGGGTGTTGTAATCTCCCACATACTTCCCACTGCCGTTTTGTTGCACTGCTGTTAACATTTGTGCAGATTTTCTAATTCTTCCTTAATCTTTACCTGTAAATGAAAAAAATGTTTGTTGCTCTTAAAATATTATGGAATTGTAAACATGTTGTCTAATTCTGCCTCCATCCCACTCTATGTTTGGGGAGATAATATCAAAGCCCTTAGGAAGAATCACAGAAATCTGTTTTCTTTTAAAATTCAACACTCTTGACAGGGATTAGATTTAAAATGGTTTTCAAGGAGACCTCAACATTGTGGAAAGTGGATTAGTAATAAATCACATTCACTTGCTAGTTCGGGTTACATGGTGTTAACAATATGAATATTTAGTTGTTATCGATAACAAGGTATATGTATACCTAGAAAAAAATCTTTGGGTATATTGAACAATACCAAAAAAATGAAGAAACTTTTGCTTGTTTTGTAAAACAATGGACAAACTTCATTTCATAATATATGAGGAGATGGAATCTTGTGGAATTAAAGAAGAAAACTCATCTTATACCCAAACTAACTAATGTTTGAAACATAAAGAGGCTCACTCTCTCCTCATATGCTCCTCAGTCTGAGGATGGGATATAAATGGGGAGTTTGGTGGTGTGAGATGATGGATGAGGGTCTCCTCTGGTTGCCAGAGGATCTGTGACCAGCACAAAAACTGCTTGGTCTGGGTTAATTAATTGCAGGAACAGTTTATTCAGATGCAGGGCAAGCACCTTGGCTAAAATCTCAGCATCTGTGTTGATTAAAGATCTGAGGTTGAAGGAAGCACATAGTTGGGGGTCTTAGATATGTTTGTGAGCCATATGGGCTTCTTTTAATGAGGGAGGGCTCTGTGATCCAAGTCTCAAAGCTATGATGTTCTAGTCAGCATTAATGGAGTATCTCTTGTCCAGCACCAAGGTACTTCACAGTCCTATTAGGACAATCATTTTTCCTGGTTATTTGTTTCAATAATCTATTCAGAATCTCACCACTGTATTTCATTTCTTACGGACCTAGTGATAAGAGAACAGGGTGCAAAATCTTGCTGGCCTTGTTTAAGTTCAGGGTAAATCCTGAACAAAAATCTGTTTGTTTGTTTTTTTAACATCTTTATTGGAGTATAATTGCTTTACATTGTTGTGTTAGTTTCTGCTGTATAACAAAGTGAATCAGCTATATGTATGCATATATCCCCATATCCCCTCCCTCTTGGGTGTCCCTCCCACCCTCCGTATCCCACCCCTGTAGGTGGTCACAAATCACTGAGCTGGTCTGCCTGTGCGATGCGGCTGCTTCCCATTAGCTATCTGTTTTACATTTGGTAGTACATAAAGTCCATGCCACTCTCTCACTTCATCCCATCTTACCCTTCCCCCTCCCCATGTCCTCAAGTCCATTCTCTACGTCTGGATCTTTATTCCTGTCCTGCCCCTAGGTTCTTCAGAACCTTTTTTTTTTTTTTTTTTCAATTCCGTATATATGTGTTAGCGTACGGTATTTGTTTTTCTCTTTCTGACTTACTTTACTCTCTATAACAAACTCTAGGTCCATCCACCTCACTACAAATAACTCAATTTCATTTCTTTTTATGGCTGAGTAATATTCCATTGTATATATTTGCCACATCTTCTTTATCCATTCATCTGTCAATGGACACTTAGGTTGTTTCCATGTCCTGGCTATTGTAAATAGAGCTGCAATGAACATTGTGGTACATGACCCCTTTTGAATTATGGTTTCCTCAGGGTATATGCCCAGTAGTGGGATTGCTGGGTCATATGGTAGATCTATTTTTAGTTTTTTAAGGAACCTCCATACTGTTCTCCATAGTGGCTGTATCAATTTACATTTCCACCAACAGGGCAAGAGGGTTCCCTTTTATCCATACCCACTCCAGCATACATGTGGATGTGTATACTTGTGGTTCATTCATTTTTACTGCTATAGAGTAATCTGTTGAATGAATATACCATAATTTACCAATCCACTCTACTGATGCAGGACTCTGGATGGTTTCCATTTTTGCTATTGGGAAAAGAGCTAATATAAACATGTCTTCTTGCACAAGTGGGCAAGAATTTTTCTAGATACAGACCTAGGAGTGGAATTTCTGGATCATGAGGTATGTATGTACCAGATTGAAAATTTCTGGGTGTTGTCTAATGGTTTTCTAAAGTGATTTTTACCCGTTTTCACATTCACTACCGTTGTATGAGAGGTCCTGAGGCTCCAAGTCTCCGCCAACACTATATGGTCATAATATATGTTCAAATATGTGTATTTGCACAATATATACAAATATATATGTAATCAAGTTGTGATATCCTATATCATTATAATTTTAATTGGTATTTCACTAGTTACTCATGAGATACAGCACATTTTTGTATGTTTATTTGCCGTTTCTCATCTTCTGTGAAATGTCTTTGCCATGTTTCTATTGGACTATTGATAATTAAAAAGTTTTTTTATTCATTCTTTATATAGTCTGTATACTAATCCGTTATGGGTTAGGCAGATATCTTCCAGTTTGCGGTTGTCTTTTCACTGCCTTTGTTTTGCCTATTGATGAATAGAGTGCTGAATATTTTTGAATTGTTATTTTGAAGTAATTGTAGGTTTACATGTAGTTGTAAGAGATAATACAGAGAGATTCCATATACCCTTTCTGCAGTTTTCCCCAATGATAACACCTTGTTCAGCTGTAGTACTGTATTACAACCAGGGAACTGACATTGATACAATCTACTGATCTTATTCAGGTGTCACCAGTTTTACATAAACACGCGCGTGTGTGTGTTCAATTCTATTCAAATTTTATCACCTGTTGTATCTTGGTATAACAACCACCACCTTCAAGATACAGAACTGTTCCATCAACAGAAGGCTCTCTCATATTATTACTCCTTAATGCTCACATTCATCCCCTTTCCCCCACCATCCCTAACTGCTGGTAACCTCTTATCTGGCCTCCATTTTATCATTGCAAGAATGTTATATAAATGGAATCATAAAGTATATAACTTTTTGAGATTGGCTTTTTTCACTTAGCAGAATTCCTTTTAGATCCATCCAAGTTGCATGTATCAATAGCTTGTTCCTTCTTATTGCTGAGTACTATTCCATGTTATGTAAGATAGATGTATCGCATTTTATTTAACCATTTACTCATCTGGGTGTTTCCAGTTTTTGGCTATTGTAAAGAAAGTTTTGTGAGACTAAAAAATTGTTGTTTTTTAAAAAAATAATTAATAGACTTCATTTTTAAAGAGGTTTTAGGTTGACAGAAAAAGAGCAGAAAGTACAGTGAATTCCCATATATACCCCCTTTCCCCCAGTTTCCCATCTTATTAACATTTTACAGTAGTTTTGTGCATTTGTTACAATTGGTGAGCCAATACTGATACACTACTATTAACTAAAGTCCATATTTAAACATTACGTTTCACTCTTGGTGTTGTACATTCTATGGGTGTGGAAAAATGTATAATGGCATGTAGACACCATTAGAGTTTCATACAGCATAGTTTCCCAGCCCTAAAAATCCTCTGTGCTCTGCCTATTCATCCCTCCCTCCCCCAACCCCTGGCAACCACTCATCTTTTTACTGTCCTCATAGTTTTGCCTTTTCCAAAATATCATATATTTGGAATCATATAGTACGTAGCCTTTCCAGATTGGCTTTTTTAAGTTAATATGCATTTAAGATTCTCCATATCTGTTCATGGTTTGATAGGTCATTTGTTTTTAGCACTGAATAATATTGCATAGTCTAGATGTACCACAGTTTACTTACCCATTTATGTACTGAAAGACATCTTGGTTGCTTCCAGATTTGGGCAATTATGAATTAAAACACTATAAACATACACATACAGGTTGTTGTGTGGACATAAGTTTTCAGCTCATTTGAGTTAGTAACAAGTTGCACAATTGCTGGATGATAGAATAAGAGTATATTTAGTTTTGTAAGAAAATGTCAATCTGTCTTCCGCAGTGGCTGTACCATTTTGCATTCTCATCAGCAATGAATGAGAGTTCTTGTGCTCCACCAAATGACAATATTTGGTGTTGCTAGCTTTTTTATTTTGGTCATTCTAATATGTGTATTGTAGCATCTCATTGTTTTAATTTGCATTCTTTAATGACATGTGATGTTGATCATCTTTTCATACGTTTACTTGCCACCTGTATATCTTCTTTGGTGGGTGACTTTTGAGGTCTTCTGCCCATTTTTTTACTGGGTAGTTAGTTTTCTTATTGTTGAATTTTAAGGGTTCTTTGTATATTCTGGATAACAATCCTTTATCATGCGTCTTTTGCAAATATTTTTCTCCCAGTCTGTGGCTTGTCTTATGCTCTTGACAGTGTCTTTTGCAGAGCAGAAGTTTTTAGTTTTAATGAAGTCCTGCTTATCAATTGTTTCCTTCATATATGTTGCCTTTGGTGTTGTATCTAAAAAGTCATTGCCATACCCAAGGTCATCTAAGTTTTCTGATATGTATCTAAGAGTTTTATAGTTTTGTGTTTTACATCTAGGTGTAGATCCATTTTGAGTGAATTTTTGTGAAGGGCATGAGGTCTGTGTCTAGATTCTTTTTTGCACATGGATGTAGAGTTTTTCCAGCACAATTGTTATAAAGACTATCTTTTCTCCATTGTATTGCCTTTGCTCCTTTGTCAAAGGACAGTTGATTATATTTATGTGAGTCTATTTCTGAGCTCTCTATTCTGTTCCATTCATGTGTCTATTCTTTCACCAATACCACACTATGTTGGTTACTGTGGCTTTATAGTAAGCCTTGAAGTTAAGTAGTGTCAGTCCTCTGATTCTGTTCTTTTTCTTCAATATTGGGTTGGCTCTTTTAGGTCTTTTGTTTCTCCATATAAATGTTGATCTCCACAAAATAAGTTGCTGGATTTTGATTGGGATTCATTGTGCTTTTAATTTGCATTGCAGACTAACAATGTTGAGCATCTTTTTATGTGTTTATTGGTATTGGCATTTATCTTTGATAAAATGAGTTCAAATATTTTTCCTATTTTTTAAATTGAGTTACTTGTTTTCTTATTGTTGAGTTTAGAGAATTCCTTATCTTTTCTGTCTTGAAGTCCTTTGTTTGGTATGTGATTTGCAAATTTTTTCACCCAGCCTGTAGCTTGTCTTTTTATTCATTATATTTCTCAGACCAAAAGTTTTTAATAATGATGAAGTTTAATTTATCAAATATTTCTTAAATGATAGTACTTGTATCATATCTAAAAACTATTTTCCTATTTCCTATTTTCCTAACCCAAGGTCACAATTATTTTCTTCTAAAAGATTTATAGTTTTGTATTTTACATTTAAGTCTATGATACATTTTGAGTTAATTTATGTATAAGGTGTGAGGTATCAGTTAAAGTTCTTTTTTGACATATGCATGTTCAGTTGTTCAAAAAAGAAGCAACATTTATTGAAAAGACTATTCTATTTCTATTGAGTTGACTTTTCACCTTTCTCAAAAATCGATTGATCACATTTATTTAGATCTATTTCTGGACATCTTTTCTGTACCTCTAATCAATGGTCTATCCTTTCATTGTTACAATATAGTCTGGTCACTCTAGCTTTATATCAAGACTTAAGGTTGTGTCATGTCAGTCTTCCAACTTTGTTCTTATTTTTTGTAATTTTGATTATTCTCGTTCCTCAGCCTTTTGCATAAATTTCAGAATCAGCTTGTCTATACCTACAAATTCCTGCTGGGATTTCGATTGGGATTGTGTTAAACATAGATAAGATTTGGAATTATTGACAAATTAAGTATATCACATGTTTAAATCATGAGCATGGTATCTTTATCAGTTCATTTAGGTCTTTGATTTCTTTAATCAGCATTTTATAGTTCTTAACATGCAGGTCCTTCACATCTTTCTTGATTCTTAAGTATTTAATATTTTGAGCTATTTTAAATGGTACACTTTTAAGATTTGGTTTCCAATTGTCTGTTGCTACTATATGGACACATAACTGCTTTTTGTAAGTTGACTTGTATGTTTTTTGTATGTCTGACCTTGTTTGTATACCGTAACCTTTCTAACTCAGTTTTTTGTAGAATCTTTGGGGTTTTCTATATAGACAAACAACTTATTATCTTTATCATTTCTTTCCTTCTTCTTGCTTAGGTTTTAATTTGCTCTTCTTTTTCTTATTTTCTAAGATGGAAACCTAGATTATTTATTTGATATCTTTATTCATAATATATGCATATAATGGTATAAATTTCTTCTAAGTACTGCTTTAGTGCATCCCACAAACTTTGATATGTTGTGTTTTTATTTTTTACTCCCTTTAATATATTTTCTAATATTTTTGAGACTTCCTCTTTGATCAATGGATTGTTTAGAAATTTGTTGTGTAATTTACAAATATTTGGAGAATTTTCTAAATATCTTTCTGTAACTGGTTTCTAGTTCATTTCCACTATGGTCAGAGAACATACTTTCTATGTTTTTAATTTCTTTAAATTTGTTAAAGACAAATTTAAATATAATGGCACAAAATATGGTCTACTTTTATAATGTTTCATGTACACTTGAAAAGAATGTTTATTTGTCTGTTATTTAGTTAAGTGGTCTAAAAATTCCAATTAAGTTAATTTGGTTGATGGTGGTTTTGAGGTACTGTATCTCCTTACTGAATTCTGTCTAATTATTCCATGGATTATTAAGAGAGGAGTGTTGAAATCTCCAACTTTAGTAGTGGACTTTTCTATTTGTAGTTTCAGTTCCATAATTTTTTGCTTTATGTATTTTGTTAGGTGCATACATCTTTTGTTAGGTGCATACATCTTTTGTTAGGTGCATACATCTACTTAGGCTAGCGATGTATTCTTGGTGGATTTTTATCATTATGTAATGTCCCTTTTTATCCCTGGTAATTTTCTTCTTCAGAATTGTATTTTTTCTGGAGTGACATCAGCAAGTTGGTAGAATAGGAGTTCTCTATTATCATCCCAACACAGAACACCAATTTTGAAAGTTATCCAGGGATGCGAGTACCTTTGTGAGAGTCTGGGAGTCAAGTGGAGAAGTTCCAGCACACTCTTGGGGCAAAAAAAAAAAAAAAAATCCAACATTAGACACACTGATGAGGGTAAGAGAAACAGTTTCATTTTGCCCACATCACTCTTCCCCCAAGGCAGCAAGACTTATTGCCAGTAGAAACCCCATAGCCCATGATTTCTCCCACAGGGGAAAGTGAGAGTGTGTGAGTAAGAGCCAAGCTTCCCAAGGTGTGTAGGACACTGCTCAAGAGACCCAATTCTTTCTTGCTCCATCCATATTGCTGAGGAAATCTCCAAGATTGAGGGACTGGGAGAGGCTGGAAGAGGCTGGGAGCAAAGTAGCCAAGGCTCAGAACTCATCAAAGGGACACTACTAATGACTTTTCAGTTCTTCCTACTAACCAAGTCACAGACTCAATTAGGAGGCTCACCCACTAGCCACTGGATATATACCTCACCTGTGGGCCTCCACAACTGGCCCACAAGTACCTACACCACTCTGTGTGCCTCACCCTTACCCCCATCTCACATCCCTCCCCCATCCTAGTGCAGACTCCTATGGATGGCAAGAGTGAGCCTTTTCAGGTAGCTAGTAAGGAGGTGTAGAAAGTCAGCCTGAATTTGGGATTGGGAGCAAGCTCACAAACTTGAGCATTTCAGGGTATTGCCTGAGAGAAAACAAACAGGAACCTCAAAGCACTTAGCCTGACTTTGTGGGATTGAGAAAAGGCATACAATTTTAAGAACTCCTCACTAAGAGGGAGGACTTCCCTCGTGGTCCAGTGGTTAAGACTCTGTGCTCCCCCTGCAGGAGGCACAGGTTTGATCCCTGGTTGGGGAAGTTCCACATGTTGCACAGTGCGGCCAAAAATAAAAACAAATGCACTCACTAAGAGGGAACAAGAAATGTGAATCAGGCACATCCATTGAAAAAGCCTGAGAAAGCCTCAGAATCCTTAAGCAGACTGACAGGTGTAGGTATATGTCTCCCAAAGCCAGTCAGCAAGACTGGAAAAGTGATTACTGCTTCAAATGCAAAGACATCAATGCAAAACTTCAAGTAACACATAAAATCAAGGAAACATGACTCCACAAAAGAAACACAATAGCTTTCCAGTAAATGACCACAAAGAAATGGAGATCTACAAATTTCCTGACAAATAATTATTTTAAGGATGCTCAGGGAGCTACAAGAGAACATAAATAGATTACTCTATGAAATCAGGAAAACAATACATGAACAAAACGAGAGGTTCAGCTGAGACCTATAAATCATAAAAAGAAAAAACAAATTCTGAAGATGAAGAATACAAATAATGAAGTGAAAAATGCAATAGAGTTCTTCAACAGCAGATGTGGTCAGCAGTAGAAAGAGTCTGCGAGCTTGAAGACAAATCATTTGCAGTTATCCAGTCAGCATACTCTGACACCACAGTAATACATAGTATCATAGAGACTACTGTGAACAATTATATGCCAACAAATTGAATAACTTAGAAGATATGGATAAATTCCTAGAAATACACAATCTACCAAGACTGAATCATGAAGAAGTAGAAAATCTGAATAGATCTATAAGTGGTAAGGAGATTGAATCAGTAATCAAAAACCTCCCAAGAAAGAAAAGCACAGATGCACATGGTTTCACTGGTGAATTCTACAAAACATTTAAAAAAGAATGAATGCTAATCTTTCTCATACTATTCCAAACAACTGAAGAGGAGGGAACACTTCCAAATGCATTTTACAGGGCCAGCATTACCCTGATACCCAAATCAGACAAGGACACTACAAGAAAAGAAAGCTATAGACCAACATCTCTGATGAATATAGATGCAACAATCCTCAACAAAATACTAGCAAACTGGCTTCAACAATACATTAAAAGGATTATACACCATGACGTGGGATTTATCTTGAGGATGTAAAGATAAGTCAACATACACATTAATAAATGTGATATACCACATTAACAGAATGACAGATAAAAATCATATTATTATCTCAATAGATTCAGAAAAAGCACTGGACAACATTCAACATGCTTTCAGGATAAAAACTCTCAACAAACTAAGCATAGAATGTATGTATGCCAACATAATAAAGACCATACATGAGAAGCCCACAGCTAACATCATGCATAATGGTGAAAAGTTGAAAAAAATTCTTCTAAGATTAGGAACAACACAAGAATGACCACTCTTGCCACTTCTATTCAACACAATATTGGAAGTCCTAGCCAGAGCAATTAGGCAAGAAAAAGAAATAAAAGGCATCTAAATAGGAAATGAAGAAGTAAAATTGTCTGTTTGCAGATGACATAATCTTATATATAGAAAATTCTAAATATTCCACTAAAAAAACCTGTTAAAACTGGTAAGTTAGTTCAGTAAAATTGCAAAATCAACCCCAAAATCAGTTGCATTTCTATACACTAACAATGAACTATTTGAAGGAGGAATTAAGAAAACAGCCCCATTTATAATAGTATCCAAAACAATAAAATACTTAGAAATACATTTAACCAAGGAGATGAAAGACCTGTACATTGAAAAGTTGAGACATTAATGATAGAAATTGAAGAAGACATAAATAAAAGGGAAGATATAGCATGTTCTTGGATTGGAAGAATTATATTGTTAAATTGTCTGCATTACCCAAAGTAATCTACAGATTCAAAGCAATCACTATAAAAATTCAATAGAATTATAAAAACAATTCTAAAATGTATATGGAACCACAAACTATCCTGAATAGCCAAACCCATCTTAAGCAAGAAGAACAGAGCTGGAGGTGTCACATTTCCTGATCTCAAACTATATTACAAAGCTATAGTAATCAAAATGGTATGTACTTTTTTCAAAGAAGGCTGTGTGTTTAGTCTTTTAGCTGGCTATATTGCCTGCACACATAAATATACATATTTACACACACATTCACATACATTTGGATTTGTTTCTAAATAAAAAGTGAGAATGGCTAATAGGCAACTAGTTATCTCTGCTTTAATGTACTTTTGGTGTTTACCTATACTATGAGGACATATGTAACCATTCGTTCTCTTTTGGAAAAATTAAATAATTTATTTGATCATTTTATGTAACATTTAAAGTATCTTGTTAATGTTATTCTTCTTGTTCAAGTTATTCAACATACTTTGAATATAAAAACACATCATTCCTAGGAAAATGTAGAGGAACAATTTTGTCTTTGTTTAACAAAATAAGCTTATTTTGTCATGGGGGTTTAAGGTTTCAAATTTCTTAGCAATCATTTGTTTTCAACAACAACAATTTCTCTTTTAAGAATGCATTCTTCTTCTTCAAAAAAAAAGGAATTGCAGCATCAGCCATCTTAAGTGCTTCCCCATGAAGTTTAAATCAGTTTCTCAACTTCTAGGGACAAACTCTTATCCCAGGAGAATACAGGGTGTGAGTACCTACAACCTGGAAGAGCAGCCTGTTATGTGACACCACTGTGGGAAGTAATCAGGTCACATGTGGCATTTTATTAGTGGAATTCCTCCTTCTCTGATGAAAACAAACTATCTTAATATATTTTTTAAAACCCAAAGAATATAAATACTCCTTTAATGCAATATGCTGCTATCCAAATACATGTTTACTACATTTGAATATAGAATGTATATTATTGTCAAACGGAATTCAATGTGGTGAAATAAAAAGCACTAAATCGGGGCTTCCCTAGTGGTGCAGTGGTTAAGAATCCACCTGCCAATGCAGGGGACCCAGGTTCGATCCCTGGTCCGGGAAGATCTCACAGTTGCTCCTGCCCATGGAGCAACTAAGCCCGGGCGCCACAACTACTGAGCCTGCGCTCTAGAACCCACGAGCCACAACTACTGAGCTCATGCACCACAACCACTGAAGCCTGTGTGCCTAGAGCCTGTGTTCTGCAACAAGAGAAGCCACTGCAATAAGCCTGCTCACGGCAACAAAGAGTAGCCCTGCTCGCTGCAACTAGAGAAAGCCCGTGAGCAGTGACGAAGGCCCTACGCAGCCAAAAAATAAAATTAATTAATTAAAAAAAAAGCAATATGTATTGCTTATGTATTAACATTTATAATATTTATTCCTTTTATTTAGTTATATCCCTCTAGGTTGGAGCACCCAGAACAGAAAATTATATTCAGAGGAAAAGCACTTAGCTGGATAATAGAACATAGCATTATAAAAGTTTTTCCAACACCATTCTCCTTATTTTCATCTTAGCCCCCATTTCTGTTGTCATCCTGCATTGAGCTATACCAGAAAATGGATTTAATTTCCCCCCAAATTTGGCAATTAATCTAATTTAAAGTCAATTAATGTTTGAAACTATTTATCTATTGTTCATTGTTCTGTTTGTACATTTTAATTTAACATGATATTTAAATGTGATTTCCTAGTTTTGAAAAATATATGTCATACTTTTTCTCGGACATTAACACATATCAAAAAATTACCTCCTAAGATAAATTCATTTATCTTAAACATAAATATAGTTATTAAAAGTAAAGAAAAATATTTGGCTAATAACACATATTTACACATTATCTAAACCTGCTACAAACAAAGTTATAAATATGAACTAAGCACATGGATTTAGAGGGAGGAAAATTCACTGTAAGATGGCATGAAATAAATTCAAAACTCATTTCCCATACTCACCCGAATCAGCATGTATAAACAAATCCTTGTTTCCATTTCGAACTATGCCATTTTAAATATTTCTTCATTCATAGAGAGAAAATTTACAAAATTAAGATATAGCATTTAAATCTGAATGGAGTATGCTGCTCTAAAGGTGTGGAATGATTATTTATAGGTGAGTATGATGCTTACAGTTTCATAATGTGGAACAACAGATAAACAGAAAGATAAGTGGTTGACAGAGGACCACCTAATATTGGCCTCAGCCTACTAATATTATTTTCAGTTAGTAAAACTCAGACAGAAGCAGAAATGTTTAATTTAGGGCATAGGAACAAATCAAATGGCACAAAACAAATGTCGTGTAAAACAATTATTGAATGCTGTAAGCAAGCAAACAGGTTTATGGGTCTCAGAATTGACTCTGACTTAATGTAAACTCAGGAGGATATACAAAAGGTAAGTCAAGGAGAAAATGATCACTGCACATGATCATGAAAGAAAGGCCAGGTTTTAAATAATTGCCACATCATGAAGTAATTTCAATCATATTACAAACATTTAATTAATATTTTCCCTAGTATAACAATAAGCCTATAATGACTACCTGTTGCACACTATTTGTTACTCTGTTTAGACTAGCCAATAATTACAGGAGGCAAAATTTTACCCAACATGTTAAAGTTGTCCAGCTGCCCTGCTTCTGGAAAGTACCAAAGCCAAGAATGTCTACACAACCCTTGTAATATCATATAGTTTTCTATAATTTTTCACATGTACAGCAGAGGGCACTAATATAATTACAGTAGTTGGACCTGATGGGAGTAGTTATCTGTGATTCTGGGATTCACCGGAAGTAGTAAACTAGAAAGTCTTTCTCATCTTCATCAGTGAATAGTTTCCTACTATCTAAATAGGGAAATTCTTTGCATGAAATTTACTTAAATTTTATAGCTAAAGGGCCATAATAATAGAAAGTTAATGTTGATTATTCCCTAAGATATCAACAACACAATGAGTGATCTTTGAACATCATAAACCAGCTTCCTCAGAAGACCAATAACACTCCATCAACCTCTCTCCCGCTTCCTCTTGCTCTCACATAGCTACACTCACCTAACTGCATCTTCTCCCAAAACACCGTCCCAGAAATCTAAAAGTGAAAAAACTTGTGGCTATGTTAGCAGCTTTTTATGATACAGTTGAAGCATTGTCTGATCATAATGATCTCCACAAGGTGATGGAAACTTACAGACAAGCGGAAAGACCAACAATTAGCTGTTGTGAAAGAGTGAGAAAGTTAACTGAAATCATACTCAAATATGTTGTTTCACCACAGAGAGGGAGAACAGATGGTCACACAATTTTGTGTTCTTCATTTTCTGGGTAAAGTTAGTAGAATAATTGCTATTCTTAGCAAAGTATGAAGTATGTAGAGAAAACAGTCACTTGTTTTACAAATTTAACTGTGATAGATTTATGGGCTTTGCTTTCCGGCAGACTGCCATATAACTCTTTCACCCAACAAATACCCTGGTGCAAGCCACCATCATCTCTTGCTTGAATTGGTTTTCCTGCTTCTATTCCCCTTTTCCTAACCCCACAATCCATTCTCCCCGCAACAGAGTGGTCATTTTTTTTTTTTTTTTAAACATCTTTATTGAAGTATAATTGCCTTACAATGGTGTGTTAGCTTCTGCTTTATAACAAAGTTAATCAGTTATACATATACAATATGTTCCCATATCTCTTCCCTCTTGCATCTCCCTCCCTCCCACCCTCCCCATCCCACCCCTCTAGGTGGTCACAAAGCACCGAGCTGATCTCCCTGTGCTATGCGGCTGCTTCCCACTAGCTATCTATTTTACATTTGGTAGTGTATATATGTCCATGACACTCTCTCACCCTGTCACATCTCACCCCACCCCCTCCCCATATCCTCAAGTCCATTCTCTAGTAGGTCTGTGTCTTTATTCCCATCTTGCCACTAGGTTCTTCATGGCCTTTTTTTTTTTTTTTTTTCCTTAGATTCCGTATATATGTGTTAGCATACTGTATTTGTTTTTCTCTTTCTGACTTACTTCACTCTGTATGACAGACTCTAACTCCATCCACCTCATTACAAATACCTCCATTTCATTTCTTTTTATGGCTGAGCAATATTCCATTGTATATATGTGCCACATCTTCTTTATCCATTTGTCTGTCGATGGACACTTAGGTTGCTTCCATGTCCTGACTATTGTAAATAGTGCTGCAATGAACATTGTGGTACATGATTCTTTTTTTTTTTCCTTTTAATTTTTATTTATTTATTTATTTATTTATTTTATTTTTTATAAATAAATTCATTTATTTATTTTTGGTTGCATTGGGTCTTCGTTGCTGCGCAGGCTTTCTCTAGCTGCGGCGAGTGGAGGCTACTCTTCCTTGTGGTGCGCGGGCTTCTCATTGCGGTGGCTTCTCCCGCTGCAGAGCTTGGGCTCCAGGTGCGTGGGCTGCAGTAGCCGTGGCACGCGGACTCAGCAGCCGTGGCTCGCGGGCTCCAGAGCGCCGGCCCAGCAGTTGCTGCGCATGGGCTCCGCGGCATGTGGGATCTTCCCAGACCACGGCCCGAACCCATGTCCCCTGCATTGGCAGGCAGATTCCTAACCACTGCACCACCAGGGAAGTCCCTATTTATTTATTTATCTATGGCTGCGTTGGGTCTTCGTTTCTGTGCGAGGGCTTTCTCTATTTGCGGCAAGCGGGGGCCACTCCTCATCGCGGTGCACGGGCCCCTCACTATCGTGGCCTCTCTTGTTGCATAGCACAGGCTCCAGACGCGCAGGCTCAGTAATTGTGGCTCACGGACCCAGTTGCTCTGCAGCATGTGGGATCTTCCCAGACCAGGGCTCGAACCCGTGTCCCCTGCATTGGCAGGCAGACTCTCAACCACTGCGCCACCAGGGAAGCCCCTGTGGTACATGACTCTTTTTGAAATATGCTTTTCTCTGGGTATATGCCCAGTAGTAGGATTGTGGGGTTATATGGTAGTTCTATTTTTAGTATTTTAAGGAACCTCCATACGTTCTCCATAGTGGCTGTATCAATTTACATTCCCACCAGCAGTGCAAGAGGGTTCCCTTTTCTCCACACCCTCTCCAGCATTTATTGTTTGTAGATTTTTTGATCATGGCCATTCTGAGCAGTGTGAGGTGATACCTCATTATAGTTTTGATTTGCATTTCTCTAATGATTAATGATGTTGAGCATTCTTTCATGTGTCTGTTGGCAATCTGTATATCTTCTTTGGAGAAAAGTCTATTTAGGTCTTCTGCCCATTTTTGGATTGGGTTGTTTGTTTTTTTGATATTGAGCTGCATGATCTGCTTGTGTATCTGGGAGATTAATCCTTTGTCAGTTGCTTCGTTTGCAAATATTTTCTCCCACTCTGAGGGTTGTCTTTTCGTCTTGTTGATGGTTTCCTTTGCTGTGCAAAAGCTTTTGAGTTTCATTAAGTCCCATTTGTTTATTTTTGTTTTTATTTCCATTTCTCTAGGAGTGGGTCAAAAAGGATCTTGCTGTGATTTATGTCATAGAGTGTTCTGCTTATGTTTTCCTCTAAGAGTTTTACAGTGTCTGGCCTTACATTTAGGTCTTTAATCCATTTTGAGTTTATTTTTGTGTATGGTGTTAGGGAGTGTTCTAAGTTCATCCTTTCACATGTAGCTGTCCAGTTTTCCCAGCACCAGTTATTGAAGAAGCTGTCTTTTCTCCATTGTATATTCTTGCCTCTTTTATCAAAGATAAGGTGACCATATATGTGTGGGTTTATCTCTGGGCTTTCTATCCTGTTCCATTGATCTGTATTTCTGTTTTTGTGCCAGTACCATACTGTCTTGGTCTGATATGAGAATTGTTACTCCAGCTTTCTTTTGATTTCCATTTGCACGGAATATCTTTTTCCATACCCTCACTTTCAGTCTGTTTGTATCCCTAGGTCTGAAGTGGGTCTCTTGTAGACAGCATATATACACATCTTGTTTTTGTATGTGTTCAGCCAGTGTATGTCTTTTGGTTGGAGCATTTAATCCATTTACAATTAAGGTAATTATCGAAATGTATGTTCCTATTACCATGTTCTTAATTGTTTTGGGTTTGTCATTGTAGGTCTTTTCCTTCTCTTGTGTTTCCTGCCTAGAGAAGTTCCTTTAGCATTTGTTGTAAAGCTGGTTTGGTAGAGCTGTATTCTCTTAGCTTTTGCTTGTCTATAAAGGTTTTAATTTCTCTGTCGAATCTGAATGAGATCCTTGCTGGGTAGAGTAATCTTGGTTGTAAGTTTTTCCCTTTCATCACTTTAAATATGTCCTGCCACTCCCTTCTGGCTTGCAGAGTTTCTGCTGAAAGATCAGCTGTTAACCTTATGGGGATTCCCTTGTATGTTATTTGTTGCTTTTCCCTTGCTGCTTTTAATATTTTTTCTTTGCATTCAGTTTTTGATAGTTTAATCAATATGTGTCTTGGCAAGTTTCTCCTTGGATTTATCCTGTATGGGACTCTCTGCACCTCCTGGATTTGACTGACTATTTCCTTTCCCATATTAGGGAAGTTTTCAACTATAATCTCTTCAAATATTTTCTCAGTCCCTTTGTTTTTCTCTTCTTCTTCTGGGATCCCTATAATTCGAATGTTGGTGCATTTAATTTTGTCCCAGAGGTCTCTGAGACTGTCCTCAATTCTTTTCATTCTTTTTTCTTTATTCTGCTCTGTGGTAGTTATTTCTACTATTTTATCTTCCAGGTCACTTATCCGTCCTTCTGCCTCAGTTATTCTGCTACTGATCCCTTCTAGAGAATTTTTAATTTCACATATTGTGTTGTTCATCATTGTTTGTTTGCTCTTTAGTTCTTCTAGGTCCTTGTTAAACATTTCTTGTATTTTCTCCATTCTATTTCCAAGATTTTGGATCATCTTTACTATCATTTTTCTGAATTCTTTTTTAGGTACAGTGCCTATTTCCTCTTCATTTGTTTCATCTGGTGGGTTTTTACTTTTATCCTTTATCTGCGGAGTATTTCTCTGTCTTCTCATTTTGCTTAACTTACTGTGTTTGGAGTCAATTTTTCGCAGGCTGTAAGTTCGTAGTTCCCATTGTTTTTGGTGTCTGTCTCCAGTGGATAAAGTTGGTTCAGTGGGTTGTGTAGGCTTCCTGGTGGAGGGGACTGGTGCCCATTTTCTGGTGGATGAGGCTGGATCTTGTCTTTCTGGTGGGCAGGACCGTGTCCGGTGGTGTGTTTTGGGGTGTCTGTGAACTTAATATGATTTTAGGCAGCCTCTCTGCTAATGTGTGGGGTTGTGTTCCTGTCTTGCTAGTTGTTTGGCATGGGGTGTCCAGCACTGGAGCTTGCTGGTCGTTGCGAGGAGGTGGGTCTTAGCGTTGAGATGGAGATCTCTGAGAGAGCTCTCGCCCATTGATATTACATGGGGCTGGGAGGTCTCTGGTGGACCAGTGTCCTGAACTCAGCTCTCCCATCTCAGAGGCTCAGGCCTGACACCCGGCCGGAGCACCAAGACCCTGTCAGCCATGTGGATTTAGTCTGGAGAAAAGTCATTTCTAAGTCATCAAGTCTAACCAGCAGCTCTCAGTGGAGGGCTCAAAAAAATATTTTTTTTGATGTGGACCATTTTTAAAGTCTTTATTGAATTTGTTACAATATTGCTTCTGCTTTATGTTTTGGTTTTTTGACCCTGAGGATGTGGGATCTTAGCTCCCCGACCGGTGACCAAACCAACTACCCCTGCACTGGAAGGCAAAGTTTTAACCACTGGATTGCCAGGCAAGTCCCCAGAGTGGTATTTTATTTATGTAGTGAATTCACATCTGTCCTCTGCTTTAAAATCCTTGAGGAGTTTCCTATTAGTCTTAGCTCAAAATCCAAATTCCTTTCTTCATCTTACACCACATTTCCTTTCACTCTAACTCCTGTCATAGTTGCCTCGTCTCTGATTTTAGAACACACCAAGCAACTTTGCTCCTCAGGGCTTTGCATTTGCCATTCACACTCCAAACTTTCTAAATGGTTGTTTTCTTCTCATCTTTCAGGTTTCAGCTTAAATTATACCTCTCAGAGAGGGCTTTCCTTGTCAACCTAAAAAATTAGTCCCTACCCAGATACTCTCTGTCTCATCACACTTTCTTTCCTTTCTAATACTTATCACACTCACTATCTTGTTGTTGTTGCTTTTAACGTTGTTTACATTTTTGTCATTGCCTTTCCCCATTTTGAGTTCCACAAATGTAGGGATTGGTTTACCTTTTTCCTTCTGTATCTCCCATGCTAAGCCTGTAGCACATAATAGGTAGTACTCTATACATAATTTGACTCACTAATTAGATCATTGTGAGATATCTTTTGCATTCGAGAAGCAATGCCTGGGATGATTTAAAAAAATTTATTTAACAGCTTAACTTATGTTCTTTTTTTCAAACCAGATTGATTCTCAATCAGCTGCATATTAGACTCACTTGGGGAGCTTTAAAAAAAATAACAACACCTGGGCCCCACACCACAGCCATTAAATCAGAATCTCTGGGGATGGGACCCAGGTATTATTATTTGAAAAAATCCTTTAGTTGATTCTAACCTAAAGCCAGCATGGGAAAAGCACAGGTTAACTATTGTTCCCTTTTCTTTAAACTCCAGATCAGCTCATTTGTTACTCCATTAATATCTTTTAGTATGATTCCTTTTCAAATGATTTCTTTAAGAAATGTTTCTGGGGCGACCAGGGTCCCTTTGTGGCTCTTACCAAATGCTTTATAAAAACCACTTCAAACTTGGAGTTTACTTATGGATCACAAAACTTGTTCCCTAGCCATGTAGATACTTTAATCCACTTGGGAATGGGCTTCTTTGGGATAACAGACATTTCCTGGGAAATAGTTTATATGGATGTGTCAACCTATGAAGCACAGCAGTATTTGGATTTCACTCATAAGCTTTTGCTTTTTATTCCTACTTTCACTTTCCCTGTTGTCCGATAACCTCCCAGATATGTGCTTGGTGTGCTTCCCACTCAATCGAAGGAACTATCATTTGCTTAAACGTTCCTTATTGGAAATACTTTCCCTGACCACTCTGCCTAAAATGGGGCTCAACCACTGCCTTCACTCACTCTTCCCTTTCCTTGCTTTATTTCTGTTTACATAACCTTTCACTAATTAACAAATATATTTACTTGTTTATGATGTATTTTCTCCTACTAGAATATAAAGTCCATAAAAGCCAGGATCGTGACTATTCACTGCTATATCCCTAGCAGTGTTCAGTAAGTATTTGTTGAAAAAATGAAGGAATGAATGAACAGTGTCTGGCAAGTGTCCCCCAAATTTAATTTCATTTTCTCTCTTTCTTCCTTTTATTATCCCATGGAATTTTGCTATATCAGGAAGCATGATTTTGGGGAAAAAATGTTGGCAGCACAGGGACCATTTTATTAATTTAACAGTCTCATTTTTCCCCCGTAGTAGTTAGCATGCATGTGATCTATTTATATCTTATTTTAATCTTGATAAAAGTTACCCATAAAAATATTTCCTGTTCATAGCAAAGCAATGTCCCACTAATGTGAGATATAATTAACAACCATAAGGAATGTCTGGTAATTGCTGAAGACAAGACTTTCTTTGGCTTATAGGGAGCTAATTGAGAGACATTTCTCAAGTGCTTCCTTTGTAAGGGTGTTGTGATAGGTATCATGAGAGGTACAGAAAAAAGAGAGTTATCTTCTACCTTCTAAATGTTTTAAATGTGAGAATAATAAAATTATGGATGCAAAATATAAAATAGATGCAAAATGAAAACTGAAAAATAATATCTTGGGGGATTCCCCCCCCTCATTAGATAAAGTGGCCTAAAACTTCTGGAAACCAAGTTTTAATGCAGAATGTGAAGTCAGTAAAGAAAGTACATGCATTCACTTTGGTGCTTGTCTGTTCACAAGCCCTGTACTTTTTCTTTTTTTTTCCTTAAGATTTATTTATTTATTTATTTAGTTTTTGGCTGCGTTGGGTCTTCCTTGCGATGTGTGGGCTTCTCACTGTGATGGCTTCTCTTGTTGCGGAGCATGGGCTCTAGGCGCACAGGCTTCAGTAGTTGCAGCACGTGGGCTCAGTAGTTGTGGCTCTTGGGCTCTAGAGCGCAGGCTCAGTAGCTGTGGCACCCAGGCTTAGTTGTTCCATGGCATGTGGGATCTTCCCAGACCAGGGACCGAACCCGGGTCCCCTGCATTGGTAGGCGGATTCTTAACCACTGTGCCACCAGGGATGTCCCAGCCCTGTACTCTTTATCTAACTCTTGCCTAGATTCTGTTCCCTCTTCTTTATAACATGTGATTTCCCTTTTCCTCCTTTATGGACTTGCAAGTTAGAGTAACATCCAACCAGCTGCCATGTGAACAACACAAGGGTTGTTACTTTAACTCATTTATTGGGTATAACAGGATGCTATTTACATGCTGTCCCAGGTGTTGCTTATTAGACTACATTGGCCTCTTGGGCTGGATACCTTCTGTTTTCCTCTCCACCTTGTCTCTTGATGTTTTTTTCACCCTGCTCTGTGTCCTGGTGGGCTGCCATGTAAAAAACTGGTTGAGTTCAGCCAGTGGGGAGCATGGGAGGAGATTGGCCTGGGGGAAGAGAGTGAAGTTTGAGTATTTGTTCCCCTGGCTTCCTGTCTCTTGGGTCTGTGTCTTTCACCAGGCAGCTCTCTGTACACAGCCCTTTCTGTCTCCTTGTTCCAGTAGCTGCTCATTCCCCTCACCCTTTCAAGTTTAGGGTGATAAAATCTCCCACCCTTTGATTAGCATTGAGGTACTACACTATCCCTTGTGCTTTCTCTGGATCCTACCCTTACCTTTGTAATTAGTCTGTATTTTAACTGGTCCTCAAATTACTCTATGTGAGTTGCCATCAACTTCCTACTGGGACTCTGATCAGCTTGCCCAGCAGGAAGAGAATCAGAGCCTGGAAATTCCAACCCTCTATTCACATGACTGGTTGGCTCCCCATGGCAGCCAGCCCCCATCCTTAGGTTCTTTCCAAAAGTCAACTCATTAACATAAAAAGACACATTTAGGAAATTACAAGGGTTTTACGTGCTCTGTGCCAGAAACGGGGATGGGGACAAAGACCAAATATGTATTTCTTATTATAAATCACAGTATCACAAAAGGCAAAATGCCACTGTGTGTGTGTGAGTGTATGCACGTATGCCTATATGCTATGATAGTGTATGAACACTGTTATAGGGAATAGATAAGCATCATCAAGACAGAGATGTTAAACCAGATCACTAGCAATGGAAGAAGAAGGCCTTCATGTTTGGGGTGAAGCCAGAGAAGAAAAATAGGTGGAAGAGCTGGAGTACTTTTGCAATATTGCCTTGAGGGTAAAGAAAATCCACATAAAATACCAAGGACCATGGTTCTATCATCGCCTCTCTTAGGTAAGAGGAAACTGAAATACAGATGAGAAAGCTGAAAAAAATAGTGTTGTCTCATTCTAGCCATGTGTTAAAACAAAGAGCCTAAACTGTGAAACCTTGTGTATTGAATCAGTGGAACTCCTCAGGGAATTTGGGATTGTATTCCAAACTTCACCTAGCTAAATTAGCTGATAACAGTTACTCAGAACAACAGCACATGGCTTATTTTTTTCTCTAGAACAACACCCACACTTAGAGTTAGGACTTAATGGAGATAATTTTAGAAAAGCCTATTAGTAAGGAAAGAAAAGACAGTTATTTAAACAGTTTTGGACTGTTATGTAATCATTGAAGAGGAAAATGGAAGATGAAGTTCTGTTGTTGTAGCTCTGTAAGGTCATCCTTTTTGAACTGCGGGAAAATCACATGGGACAACTGGAACTGATGATGCCATCCTTAGATACCTATGATCTTGACCTAGAACACTCTCAGGACTGATCAATAGTTGCCAGGCATCTCTCGAACAAAATTGTATTACAGTCTTCCTTCAGTATCCTTGAGGGATTGGTTCCAGGACCCCCCTGGATACCAAAATCCACTGGTGCTCAAATCCTTTGTATTAAATAAAGTTGTACTTGCATATAACCTATGCACATACTCCCATATACTTTAAACCATTTCTAGATTATTTGTAATGCCTAATACAATGTAGATGCTATGTAAATAGTTGCTGGCATGTGGCAAATTCAAGTTTTTCTCTTTGGAACTTTCTCGAATTTTTTTTCTGAATAGTTTTGATCCATGTTTGGTTGAATCTGCAGTGTGGAACCCATGGATACAAAGGCCAACAGTAATTACAAGTACAAAACAATTTTCTTGTTTTACTCTAACTCCTGGATAGCAATTTGTCCACAGTAGACTGACATGATTTGTCTACTGCTGATTCAAGTGCCACAATGGCACATTCTAGCTTGTGGGATTATCTTTTAATGTTGAAGGAGTGGCAACAGGCTATTCTTGATTTAGATCCCTAGGATATGGCAAGAACCTTAAAATTGAGATAAATGTCAAAATGATATGAAAGAAATCTATGATATTTAATGTCTTACCAATACCTAATAGTGGCTTTAGATTTAACAATTAAATCCATTGCCCAAATAAAGGGTATACCAAATTGGTAAAGGAGAAATAAACATGTCTTAAAATTTGGCATTCTTTCTGAAAAATAAGAAACATAAAGGCTGAGAAAGTGCTAACACATTTTTCTCTTTTTAAATAGAAGATAGATTTAAATTTTTAAAATTAAAGTGAGAGATGCAATTTAAATGCCATATTAATTTGCACATTTCCCTCATTTTCCCCAATATTTCAACTATACAATGGTGATATAGATAGAATCCTGTGTTTCTGTAGTTTAATATACTTCATTCTCAGCAGACTTTATTATGTATTTCTGAAGAACAGAAATCATCACTTTTAAATATTTGAACAGAAAATTGCACAGGAGAAACACTTGATTGTTTTGGACATTTTTATTCAGGTATTATTTAAGATCTTTAACTTATCTTTCTGAGTTACAAGTGTTAATATACAGTGTTTCACACATTTCTGTCATTTTAGCAAATAACTAATGAAAGAAAGAACTTCCTATGTATGTTTCTGAAAATGTGCAAGTTTCAATTCTTGAAAATTGTCTGCAGGTAAAGAACTGTTAACAACTCAATAACAAAAAGACAAACAACCCATTTAATAAGTGGACAAAGGACTTGAATTGACATTTCTCCAAAGAAATAAACAAATATCTAACAAGCACATGAAAAGATGATCAATGTCATTAGTCCTTAGGAAATGCAAATCAAAACCACAATGAGACACTATTTCCCACTCACTAGTATAACCAATATAAAAAAGGAAAATGACAAGTGTTTGTGAGGATGCAGAGAAATTGAAATTCTCATACATTGCTGGTGGGAATGTAAATGGGGCAGCCACTGTGGAAAACAGGTGGTTCTTCAGTAAGTTAAACATAGAATTACCAAATGACCCAACAATTTCACTCCTAGGTATATACACAAAATATTTGAAAATAGGTGTTCAAATAGTAACCTGTATGCGAATGTTCATAGTAGCTCTATTCACAATAGGCAAGATGTGGAAACAACTGAAATGCCATGAATGGATGAATGGATAAACAAATTGTGGTATATCCTTAAAATGGAATATTATTCAGCTATGAAAAAGAATGAAGTACTGATACATGCTAAAAATTGAATGAAGCTTGAAAACATGCTAAGTGAAAGGAGCCAGACATAAAAGGCCACATGCTGAATGGCTTCATTTAGATGAAATATGCAGAATGGGCAAAACTATAGAAACAAAGCAGATTGGTAGTTACCTGGGGCAGGCTTGGAAGATAGCAGGAATGGAAAGTAACTGTTCAATGAGTAAGGGTTTTTGGTTTGGGGTGCTGAAAATGTTCTGGAACTAGATAGTGGTGATTGTTGCCTAACATTTTGAATGTCCTTAACAACTCTGGATTGTTCTATTTGCAGACACTTAAGTGGCTATAATGGTAAATTTTGTGTTATGTGTATTTTAGTGCCAAAAAAAAATTTTTTAAAAATTGTCTACCTAGTCATAGGTTCAGATATTATCCTTCTTTTCAATCAAATATGTATATTTATCCATTGTACATAATAGAAGAGACTCCACTACTTTTCAAAAGAATTTTTCTATTTATTTTTCATTTTAGATGAAATGATGCCCTTCTGAGTGAGTACCAAATAGCCATTGAAAATGTACATTCACATTGATTTCATGCCAAACATGTGAATCATGTGATTAGAATTCCCGTAGTCTTAAACCCAACAAAGTCTCATGTGCTATCAGACCTAATACTGTATTTCAAGTGACAGGTATGGAGTAAGGGTAGGGATCAAAGGCACAGGTTTTAGAGTTAAGTGGATCCGTATTCTAGCTTTTCTAATACCAGATGTGGGACTTCAGACAAGGTAGAGTAATTTCTCAAATCTCAGTTTTCTCACTAGTAAAATGGGGATAATAACTATTTTACCCTCATGTGAGAATTGAATGAGTACATATATGAAATGGTACAGATGATCCAGTTTGCAGGGCAGAAGTTGAGACACAGATGTAGAGAACAGACATATGGACACCAAGGGGGGAAAACTGCGGTGGGGTGGGGATGGTGTTGTGCTGAATTGGGCGATTGGGATTGACATGTATACACTGATGTGTATAAAATTGATGACTAATAAGAACCTGCAGTATAAAAAAACAAACAGAACAACTAATACTAAACTTTCATTGGGTTATTTGTATGGAAATATGTTAATATAAATGTTTCAGACATTACATGAAATTTCTAAAAATCTTATATGTTCTGGTATAATGTTATAAGTCATAATTCTAGTTATTGCTTTAACATGTATATCTCAGAAATAACTAAATTTCCTTGTCAATTGCATTATTATGAACTTTCATCAAATCTTTAACCGTGGTCATTTTTAAGTCTTTTGTCATGTACAGACAGTTCTGGGTGTACTCTGATGCTTTTGCAAATATGTTCCTATAAAAGGGTTTCATCTTCAAGGAATTCATGTAAAAGACTCTGACAAGTACAGGTTTCTGGTAACTGACTGTACTGCTGAACTGAATGAATAAGCATTTTCAGAACTCTAATGAAAAACTGATGAACTCATAAAAGTGCTAACAAAAGATCAAGATAAAAAAAAATTAATTACATGGGACTGAGTGAACTGATGAGGATGATTATAATTTTTGTGACTTTGTTTGAATTAAAAAAAAGAAAAATCAAAAAAAAAAAGTAGTTTTCACTGGACTCAGCATATAGTAAATGTTCAATATGGTAGCTACTTTTAAGACAGGCTTATATGTACTTTTTCTAGTGTAATCATAAATTTTGTTAAATATTCACCTTCAGTGGGAAGAAAGTGCAATCATCCTGCCTCAGCAGAATTCTGACTGGGAGAATGTCTTTTTTTTTTTTTTTAAACATCTTTATTGGAGTATAACTGCTTTACAATGTTGTGTTAGTTTCTGCTGTATAACAAAGTGAATCATCTATATGTATACATATATCCCCATATCCCCTAGGGAGGGTGTCTTTTGATGTGCTGACTAGATTCCGGCACAAAGCGGTAATTTTGATTAAATGAAGAGGTCATCAGTTAAAGCGGTCACCTCCCTATTTCCACAGTCCTCCTTACCCCACCTCAGCTCTCCAAGTACTCTGGAACCTTTTCCGCAGAGGACAGCGGTCTAGCTTTCGGTAGAACTCGAGTGCTAGCTCAATGCGCATCTCCTTACTAAACTCATCACGAGTAGGACGTGTTTTAATGACAGAAAAAGAGGTTATTCAAAGTTTATAAAGAAAGAAAGCAGGAAGGAAGGAAGGAAAAAAGAAAAAAAGAGGATGAACAATGGAGTTGGTCTTGTTTCTTTAACCACGCTCCAAATTACTGGCTTCAAATTAGTCCAAGGATCCAAACTTTGGGAATGCGGGTCACACTCACTCTGATACGCAGCCAACCGCGTAAAGAAGCTGACATAAAACTCAAAGGAAGTCATGACTCTTGCAAAAGACAAAGGGTGCACAAAAGATCATAATTCAAATGGGAAACCTGCCCATTAGTCCCAGCTCAGCCCAAGGCTTTCCACATCTCCTCGACATCAGTCAGCTGGTTGTCAGCTGTACGTCAAGCAGTTTTGCTAAAGGGTTTGAAGAAAACACTTAAGTGTAAAACTTATTCCCTGATCCTCAAGGAGTTTACAACAGCGCTGGAGGGATTAGCCCTGTAACTAACACTACAGGGCGGTCAATGAAACGTGACAAACGAGTTGGCAGCGTCCTTGAAGGTAGAGGAATTCACAGTTAGGGATCATTTGGGGGTAGGGGCTTGTCAAGGAAGGCTTTAAGAAGTGGAATGTAAGCTAGGGGCAAAGCGGCGGGTAGGGTTTTAGGCGTGCGGGAAGCCGTGACGTTGCAGGTTAAAGACTGACCAGGGCACGCGGGGGTGGTGCGCGGGGCGGAGCCGCCTGACTCCTCGGGCCACGGCGCGTGCGCCGCTAACGCTCGCGCAGGGCGCGCGGCCCGTGGGAAGCCCGCCAGGACCCGCGAGCGCGAAACCCCGCGCGCCAAGGCGGGAAAAGTCGGACGCATGCGCAGCTCGGAGCTTCGGGCTCGCTAGGATGGGGAAGGGGAGGAGGAGTTTCCTAGAGGGAACTTGACCTGTTAGCAGCCGCGGCTATGGCGGCGCGCTTGCCGCCCTCACAGCTCCCTCCGCCCCCCGCGCGACAGTTGGGGCCCTGGTCCCCACGTGTTGGGCTGGGAGCTGTGGCACACGAAGTGCTAAGCGAGACCTCGGGTCTTATGGGTGCAGCGCGGGAGGGCGTCGTGGACAAAAGCGATTTACCCCGGCGGGGCGAAGAAGGGTCAGAGGGCCAGCGAGGGCCAGGGGGGACAGCTGCCGCTCAGGCTCCCCTCCTCAGCGCGCCCATGGGGTCCATGCGACTAGAGGGCATCTCGGTAGAGGAGGCGATGGTGACCCGGACGCAGCTGCTGGAGGAAGAGCTGAGCAGCGTAAAGGAGGAGCTGGCCCTGTGTCAGGTATCGAGGTGGCCGCCGGCCTTTCCCTTCCACAGCCGGGCCGGGGCCGGTGGGGAAGTGCGCCCGTCTCCTTCTGCCTTCGGCTGCGTAGCTGCGCGGGTTTGGGACCCACCCACCTCCGCCCGGCGGCGCCCGGTGCCGGCTCCCACACCCAGCCTGGCCCGCAGCTCGGGGCTGAGGGTGGCGGCCTCGCCCAGCTCGCCGACCTCGGGCTCCCGCCCTTCTCCAGACAGTGGCCGGGCAGGGTCGGCCTCGGCGCCCTGGGTTTGGTTGACCTCACTTGGATCCCACCAGAACGCGCAGCCGCACCCCCACCGCCCCCAAGCCCAAGGTCTGTGTCGTGACTGTAGTGGTACTTGGTGCCGCAGGAGTGCAATCCCTGAGTTGAAATGTGGAACAGGAAAGTGGAAACACTTTTATTGAAATAAAACCCATGGATGAAGGAGCCTGTTTTTAATTGTCAAACCCACACTTGCCCTTGTTCTTGAGTAAAACTTAAGTTGTTAAAACAGACCAATAATTTTTACGGAGTCTCAGGCTGGGAACTTTCATTCACAGTAGATGATGCTTAATATTTATTAACCAACTATGTTAATTCCATACTTCTGGAGTGAGAAATCTCATTTTCATCGTGCCTGTGAAAAGCATTTACTAAATCAATTGCCTTAACATTACTTTCCTGTTATTTGTAGAATTTGTATATACCAAAGATGGCTTGACTACTCATGTTCAGAAAGATTTGATTTTCCTTTATAGTTTTGCATCCTTACCACCATCTCTTCTCTGATTTTACCAAAACCTTTGACAGGGTTGGGTGACTAAATGTTGGGAATTCACTCAACAGTAGATCTTTGAGTCACTCTGTCTTCAAGACAGAACCAATTAAGAACTGCTAAACAACAAGGTAACTTTATAAACAATATCATAATTTTAGATTAATAAAAATTCATGAATTCATTCTCATAGTTCTATTGGATTCTTTTGCAGGATTTTGCTGATTGAGTCAAGGATGTAAAAACACAGCAGTCTTGTTCAAATTGAATATGTCTTTGCTTAAACAAGTTGGGGAGGTATTATGTGACTGCCTCCTTTTGACTTTCCATTCTCTATTCTTCACTGGTTAAGGAGCAAAGGGATAAGTAAAAGACACCAAGGAATTAAAGCGTTTTGTCATCTCACTCTTCACCTTTGGGTAGTTTAAAAATGTGAATCCATGATAAAGGGCTTTGTTACTTTGGCAAGTCCTAATCTAAGATGCTATTTACCCATATCTTCTACACCCTTTCTCCCCTACCCCTTACTCTGTATTTACCATAGTTATGCCCTGAGCTGGATAAGGAACTAAGATGTTTACTTTTGTGACTGACTTGATTAAGAAATCAGTCTGTTGGAAACAGCCCAATGACCCTCTTCCCCCAATCCATTAACTATTATATTCTTTCAAAATGTGACTACGGAAGGTGTAAGAATTGAGATGGTCATAGGTAGCCTAGAACAATGGTTCTTGAGATTTTATAGTACTGACACTGTTAGATGATCATAGGCATTCCAGTAATGTGAGATGAGGTTGGCACTATCCCATACCATAAAACTTCAGTCAAATCATACTCCTGCTGTTGGGGAAATTTGGGAGACATAATAATTGAATTGTTTTATAAAAAGCATTTAAGTAATTAAACATTCACTTTTACATTTTAAAAATTAGTTCTTCCACTTATTTATTAAGCTAGAAATCACAGTACCCAAGAATACATAGTATTAACCCCTATGTTTTCCACAGCTCTCAAAAATTGTACCCAAGATAAGAAATTCATTTCACATGTCAACCTAGTAAGTAGACACACATACACATGCATATAATTTCAGAAAGAATATTTACACTGTGTGTCCTGAGCTCTGATGTTTTCTTTTAAAATCTATTATTTAAGAAAGTGCTGCTAATATCTACTAAATTAATTTCACAGCCCAGTAATGGGTCAAATGTACAGTTTGGGAAAAAGAACCCCACTAATTAATTAGTCTCTGGTCATAAGTTGCAGCTTCATTTAAGTTAGTTGGTTTTTTCCACGTTTAACTTACAGGAATTCAATTATATGTGCTTGGTGAAGAAAAAGAAAGTGATTCCATGTGCCATTCCGGTCCATTGGAATGACTCAGAATAAGCATGTAATAGAAAACAATCTCTGTTCCAACTGTTTCTCTTAATATGAGTATCTCATCCTACTCTATGTGATTGTGGTATTTAAACTTTTTTTGTATGGCCCCAGATTACCAAGCAACATACACATGCTTAGATGAAGAAAAAGTGGTTGATTTCAATGTGGGAAGAAAAGTTGTCTGTATTGGACTTACTGAGGATAGGTTAGCTTCCAAATCTAGCTTTTTCTAAGGAACTTTCAAAGGTACTCCAAAGATCAATTTTAAGTTCATGACAGTCATACTTTATTCACTGATTTAGAACCTAACTTCACCATACTCTTAATTTTGATTTTGTATTTCAAGATTGTGGTCTATTTGTGACCAAGAATGGGGTTGTGGGTATGTGTATGTGCACATTATTCACCCCTTGTAGAATATCAGATGAGAAAAAGTTATGTATGTGTAATGTATATATGTATACACACACACACAGGTGTACATGCACACACAAATTTATGTATATCTCAAACCATATTTCTCTTTTTAGTCACAGCCAAAAATATTTACTAAACCTATATACCAATTTCAGGTAGAGATATATTATGGCATTTAAATGAAATATATGTGCATTACTCCAACTTTCATGATGAAATTAACTTTCATGATGCATGTGATGTTGGAATTAAGAGTATATGACTAGAGAAATCAACCAGTTACATTTTTTAGTGGA
Organism: Balaenoptera borealis; assembly: GCF_965194805.1. Taxonomy (NCBI): domain Eukaryota; kingdom Metazoa; phylum Chordata; class Mammalia; order Artiodactyla; family Balaenopteridae; genus Balaenoptera; species Balaenoptera borealis. Next base: position 56,429,247 of record NC_138865.1, on the reverse strand, counting down.
CATTTAGGTGTGTTGAAACCTTGTCCAGTCATTCACAAAGAAAAAAAAAAATTGAGGGACTTCCCTGGCGGTCCAGTGGTTAAGACTCCATGCTTCCACTGCAGGGGGTGCAGGTTTGATCCCTGGTGGGAGAACTAAGATCCTGCATGCGGTGCAGCACAGTCAAAAAAAGAAAAACAAAATTGAGAACATGTTGTATAATTAGAATTCTCACTGTTGTTAGGAGCTGTATTCTAATAGATGAATCTTTTTGTACAGTTATTTTTCATAATGATAATTTAGTGAGTGGCTAGTTTGTGCCATACTTTGTAATTAAACTCTTTCCATTGTTTTCTTTGAGTTCTGGTAGGAAATTATTTGTTTAAATATAGAAAATAATTTTCATATGTTTGTTGAGTTCATTCCTGCAGTAGAGGTCAATTGAGGGCCTATTATGTTGGCAGATACTAAACTAGGTGGTGGGAGAGTAGGTACCCAGTGAAAAAGACAATTTTGAGTGTCTCTGTCTGTAAAGTTGATATGTATTTCCATGTTGATAAGTGAAAGTCAAAGCCAATCCACCGCCAAGATAACTCAGACCCAAATCTTCGGGCATTTAGTCAACTCTCATTGGCTGAGTTTAATAAACTTTGTGAGAAGGAGTAGGATTTTTTAATTTATATTTTAAATTATTTGATTCTGTGTGGAAGTTCTGTAGTAAGAATAAGGTATTTTATAATGGGTAATATTTAAGGATTTTTACTTTTAATTTTTTGGAAAGAACATTTTAAGTGCCCAAAGGAAAGGAAAATATAAAGATAATATGGTTGGTAGTAGTTAGTTTCCTTGTTTTAATAATGTGTGGAATAGTTTGGAAACTAGTTTTGTGTTTTTGGGGGGCTTTGTTTCTTTCTGTATATGAAGGAGCGCCTCTTTAATAATTAGAGGTATAATCCACATTGAAGATAATATAGCATTTAAATAACTAAAAAACTTACAAAAACTAATACATATTGTACAACAGTCCCACAATCCATTTGTAGCATTTTATTGCTAACAAAAGAACTTACTTCTTTTTCTCAAGTCAAGTATCACTTATACATTTGAGTATTTTTAGGTGACAAAATCTGAATACCATTGCTGATCATAAATTAATAACAAAAGAAATTAATAACTGAAGTTTAATAGAGAAATTTGGAAATTAGAAAGTTCTCCCCCTAATGACTTCTGGGAATAAATTGTAGTTATAAATTAACAATAGACTGTTTCTGGAGGAGTCTTTTCTTCTGGTTGCTTTTTTTTCTGACCTCTATGATAAAAACAATTTAAGGAGAGTTTGTTGTTACTTTCTCTTTGGTGGGGATTAAAAAGGAGATGTGAAATAACCATTAACCATAACAATAGCAAAAAGAAAGAAAAGAAAAAAATGTATAAATTAATATGTAAATATTGTTTTCATCAGATATTTATTGATTTCTTACTTTGTCCCTCTAACTGTATTAGAGCTAAATCCTTTATTAGTAAGTCATACTTACTTAAGCTGGAGTAACTCAGTTATTTTATAAATGTTGAAAACCTACTCCTTTTTAAGTTTTTACTTTTGTTAACCTTTCTTGCTTAGTATTTTAGGTAGAGGAGTTGAGGTGAAAAATACATGCGACTCTTTACTATTTTTTTTTTTAAACATCTTTATTGGAGTATAATTGCTTTATAATGGTGTGTTAGTTTCTGCTGTATAACAAAGTGAATCAGCTATACATATACATATATCCCCATATCTCCTCCCTCTTGCGTCTCCCTCCCGCCCTCCCTATCCTACCCTTCTAGGTGGACACAAAGCACCGAGCTGATCTCCCTGTGCTATGCGGCTCCTTCTCACTAGCTATATATTTTACATTTGGTAGTGTATATATGTCCATGCCACTGTCTCACTTCGTCCCAGCTTACCCTTCCCCCTCCCCGTGTCCTCAAGTCCATTCTCTACGTCTGCATCTTTATTCCTGTCTTGCCCCTAGGTTCTTCAGAACCTTTTTTTTTTTTTAGATTCCTTATATATATGTTAGCATACGGTATTTGTTTTTCTCTTTCTGACTTACTTCACTCTGTATGGCAGTCTCTAGGTCCATCCACCTCACTACAAATAACTCAATTTTGTTTCTTTTTATGGCTGATATTCCATTGTGTGTATGTGCCACATCTTCTTTATCCATTCATCTGTCGATGGACACATAGGTTGCTTCCATGTCCTGGCTGTTGTAAATAGTGCTGCAGTGAACATTGTGGTACATGACTCTTTTTGAATTACGGTTTTCTCAGGGTATATGCCCAGTAGTGGGATTGCTGGGTCATATGGTAGTTCTATTTTTAGTTTTTTAAGGAACCTGCATACTGTTCTCCATAGTGGCTGTATCAATTTACATTCCCACCAACAGTGCAAGAGGGTTCCCTTTTCTCCACACCCTCTCCAGCATTTATTGTGTGTAGATTTTTTGATGATGGCCATTCTGACTGGTGTGAGGTGATACCTCACTGTAGTTTTGACTTGCATTCCTCTAATGATTAGTGATGTTCAGCATCCTTTCATGTGTTTGTTGGCAATCTGTATATCTTCTTTGGAGAAATGTCTATTTAGGTCTTCTGCCCATTTTTGGATTGGGTTGTTTGTTTTTTTGATATTGAGCTGCATGACCTGCCTGTATATTTTGGAGATTAATCCTTTTGTCAGTTGCTTCATTTGCAAATATTTTCTCCCATTCTGAGGGTTGTCTTTTCGTATTGTTTACGGTTTCCTTTGCTGTGCAAAAGCTTTTAAGTTTCATAGGTCCCATTTGTTTATTTTTGTTTTTATTTCCATTTCTCTAGGAGGTGGGTCAAAAAGGATCTTGCTGTGATTTATGTCATAGAGTGTTCTGCCTATGTTTTCCTCTAAGAGTTTTATAGTGTCTGACCTTACGTTTAGGTCTTTAATCCACTTTGAGTTTATTTTTGTGTATGGTGTTAGGAAGTATTCTAATTTCATTCTTTTGCATGTATCTATCCATTTTTCCCAGCACCACTTATTAAAGAGGCTGTCTATTCTCCATTGTATATTCTTGCCTCCTTTATCAAAAATAAGGTGACCATGTGTGTGTCGGTCTATCTCTGGACTTTCTGTCCTGTTTCATTGATCTATATTTCTGTTTTTGTGCTGGTACCATACTGTCTTGATTACTGAAGCTTTGTAGTATAGTCTGAAGTCAGGGAGCCTGATTCCTCCAGCTCCATTTTTCTTTCTCAAGATTGCTTTGGCTATTTGGGGTCTTTTGTGTTTCCATACAAATTGTGAAATTTTTTGTTCTAGTTCTGTGGAAAATGCCATTTGTAGTTTGATAGAGATTGCATTGAATCTGTAGATTGCTTTGGGTAGTATAGTCATTTTCACAATGTTGATTCTTCCAATCTAAGAACATGGTATATCTCTCCATCTGTTTGTATCATCTTTAATTTCTTTCATCAGTGTCTTATAGTTTTCTGCATACAGGTCTTTTGTCTCCTTAGGTAGGTTTATTCCTAGGTATTTCATTCTTTTTGTTGCATTGGTAAGTGGGAGTGTTTCCTTAATTTCTCTTTCAGATTTTTCATCATCAGTGTATAGGAATACAAGAGATTTCTGTGCATTTTTTTTGTATCCTGCTACTTTACCAAATTCACTGATTAGCTCTAGTAGTTTTCTGGTAGCATCTTTAGGATTCGCTATGTATAGTATCATGTCCTCTGCAAACAGTGACAGTTTTACTTCTTCTTTTCCAATTTGGATTCCTTTTATTTCTTTTTCTTCTCTGATTGCTGGGGCTAAAACTTCCAAAACTATGTTGAATAATAGTGGTGGGAGTGGGCAACCTTGTCTTGTTCCTGATCTTAGTGGCAATGATTTCAGTTTTTCACCATTGAGAACAATGTTGGCTGTAGGTTTGTCAAATATGGCCTTTATTATATTGAGGTAAGTTCCCTCTGTGCCTACTTTCTGGAGGGTTTTTATCATAAATGGGTGTTGAATTTTGTTGAAAGCTTTTTCTGCATCTATTGAGATAATAGTATGGGTTTTTTCCTTCAATTTGTTAATATGGTTTATCACATTGATTGATTTGCATATGTTAAAGAATCCTTGCATTCCTGGGATAAACCCCACTTGATCATGGTGTATGATCCTTTTAATGTGCTGTTGGATTCTGTTTGCTAGTAGTTTGTTGAGGATTTTTGCATCCCTGTTCATCAGTGATATTGGTCTGTAGTTTTCTTTTTTTGTTACTATTTTGTTTTGAAGCAAGCTATAAGATAAATTTACAGATAACATTGGTTTCAGGGATTTTGTAGTTTCATCAACATACCTTTTAAAAAGAGCACATAATGTTACATAGTTTAACTTTTCCTTCACCAGAGGTTTATGACATGTAATTTCTATATATATTGACATTTCTTGTCCTTAACTGAAATCATTTTAATACCTAAATGCGGAATTCTTGCTTCTAAAAGGTAAAGTATGATATATAAGAATAGTTAGGTAAGGTAGTACTTTCCAGAACTCAGGCTGTCAAAAGTCTTTAAAAAAAAGTCAAACAAAATCAAAGATTTGAGCATTAAAAAATGAAAACATAAAAATTTAAGAAGTAAGCATGGGTAAATATATTTCCAATCTTGTAGTAAAGCAGGCCTTTTTCTAACTTGTAGAAGAAAGCCATAAGCCATAATGAAAAAGATATGTTTGAATATAGAAAAATAATAACTACCTTTTCCCCAGACATCTCCATCATAAATAAAGTCAGATAAGCAACAACATACTGGGAAAAAATAATTGTAACACATTTGGTAGACTTAAGTCCAATTTTAAGACTTCCAATGATATTTCTTATATTTAATTGGCAGAACTCGGTCACAGAGCCCATAGGCAAGAGAGGCCAGTCTTTTAGTTGGCAGCAAAGATCAAATATGGTTTCTGTTACTAAGAGGAAGGGGAGAATGGGTGATGCCACACAAGTAATACCAGAGAAATAAAGTACCAAACAAATATAGTATTATAAAATGAAATGTGATTTGAAAAAAAAAAATAAAAAGGGTAAGGGGTTACCAGAGATTTGTGGGTTTTGGTGGCTATAAGTATAGTAGTTAGGGAAGGCTTCTCTTCTCTTGAAGAGGTAACATTTAAACAAAGACCTGAGTGACGTGAGGTAATAATGTACATGAAAATCTGGTAGATTGTATATTTAAAAGGACCTGGTGCAAGTAGAGCCAGAAGGTCCATGTGAACAAGAGGGTGAGTGATAGATGAGGCTGGAGGGCCAGATGGTGTAGCGTCATGTGGCCTTGGTAGAGTTTGGATTGTTTTCCTAATCTGATGGAAATCCACTGGGCGATTTTGAGCTGTAAGGAGCCCAGGGGACCATTGTAGAGAGCTAGGCAAGAGGTAGAGTTGACTTGTACTAGGATGGTGGATAGTACTTGTTCCACTTGCACTGGGTAGAAGTGTTCAGAATTGGGATATATTTTGTAGGTAAGGCTAATAGGATTTACTAATGGTTTGGATATGAAATGTGAAGAAAGAGAGCAACCAAGATTGACTCCTAGATCTTAAGTTTTTAAACAGTAAGTAGGTGGGGGTGTCATTTTCTGAGATGCAGAGAGGGCAGGTTTGTGAGAGGGTTGGAAGTCAAAAACTTTATTTTGGATAAATTAAATTTGAGATGCCTATTAAGAATTGACAATATAGAGGACCTTGAAAAATGATTTTAGCGTTACGGTGGGGAGGGAAATCTGACTGGAGGAGGTTACAGAGTGAATGGGGAGTGAGGAAGAATAGATAATGATTGTAGGCAACGGTTTCAAGGAATTTTGCTGAAAAGTGCAGCTGAAAATGGAGCAATAGCTAGAGGACAGTCTCATTTTAGAACAAATTTACCTTGATATTCAGCCCTTCAACATTTGCACCCTCAAATGTGAGTAGTAGAAATAGTAAAATAAATGTGGGTTACCAGTGTAAGAACTTTTTAAAATAAAGCTTTCCTGTTATACTTTTCAAGAATCTGTTTTATAGTTATAGAACTAGGGATCAAGTAATTATGTTTTTCATTTTTTAATTTAATGCAGTATCTTGCCTTCTCTGCTGTAGCTACAAAGCAATGCATTTAAAATGTCTTTTATTTCTTTAAGGCTGATAAAGAATTCGTATGGTCTTTGTGGAAACGTCTCCAGGTGACAAACCCGGATCTCACACAAGCATTCAGTTTGGTTGTGGAAAGGTGAGTTACCAAGTTATTTTTCATCAGTATTTAGTTTGTTGAATTTGTTTTTCTTCATTATTAAAATTAACACTTGGCGTTAATCCCCTGAAGAGATTCATTTGATTTCCAAAGGAATGTCGAGCATGATATTATAATTACTGGATTTATTTCAAGGTGTGTCAGTTTGCTAAGTACAGCTAGGCCTTATCTTCTGCTCATATTCTGACATATTTGGGAAGTTTGCAGGTAAGAGAGACACTTTGTGTGTATGTGTTTGTGTGTGTGTGTATGTTTTAAGCTCTTACTACTCAACTTTAAAAATTGGAGAAGTTCCTGTTGTTTGGCTTCAGAGACTGACCCTGTAGGCAGCTTCCTAGACATGATCCTTCCTAGACATGGCTCAGTTTTCCCCTAAGGTAAATGCAGTATGTACTTGAGAGCCTGGGTTGACCTTGCCAGAGTAGAGTAAGTGTTCTGGAATAGGTTGAGAGATTTCCGTATTACCCTGTAGGGGATGCCCAGTCATTTAACTATAGATTATTGGGCCTCTCCTTGGTCATTAGAAACAGTGGAGTGATGCTGGCTACTTCTTATCAAACATTTGGTATACAGTAGTCTCATGACACTTAGCAATTAAAACACTTGCTTTCCTATTAAATGGATTTCATTATATTTCCTAAATGAGGAGCTAAGCATATGGTTGCCTTTTCTTTTTTTTAATTGGAATTATGATTATATAATCTGAATATCAGCTTTGATAACTTGAAATATATTCACCTTTGGAGTTGCAAGCCCTGGGATCATTCTAATATTGTCTGGAATTTGACTTTGAAAAATCTATGATACATACCCATGGCTAATTTTACCATCCTTGGTTATCGTGAACTCTTAAAACAGTATAATTAGTTTCTTCTCATGGTCTTGTATGTCTAATTCATCAATCAGATTTTCCCTTTTGATGATCAGAATTAAGTCTTTTGTTGAAGTACCCTTATTAGTTCCTCAGTCATTCTCGAGATTAAATGTGATCACTCTCAGTTTTCCTGTTTTTTAGCAGAATAGGACTTCAGAAGATATATTCTTGGGATTTCTTTTGTCATTTCTGTGATTCTTTCATTATCCTCCTCTCCTTTTAGTTGTATACATTTTTCAACTTTCTAATTTGTTTATTTTTTACAACTTTCTAAAGCGATTCTTAATTTTCCCTTTACTCTTGGTTGAGACAGATCCAAATAATAAATTGTTAGGTCATCTTTCTCATTCTTTAAGATTTTTATTTTTCACATTTTATAATATACATAATATATGGTCACATAAAAGTATATCAACAATTTATAAATAAATATACACATATGTTTTGGGGTGGGTACTCAAAAGCCTTTTGCTCATAAGATATGTAATGGAAAATTTTGGAGATTACTGCTTTACAGCTATAATCTTGAAAATTTTAATGTGCACAAGGTATACTTGGAAAATTTCTTTTTCAAAATTTTTTAATTTTTAAAATTTTTATTGGACTATAGGGGATGGGTTGGGAAATATCTCTGTAAGTTATGCCCTACTAGGGAAATGTCCATTCTGATTTTCCTGGGATAGCTTTTGGAGCTTTTTCTTTTTCTTGGAGCTGCTGCTCTTGCTGGCAGCAGCCTCTTCAGGTCCATTGCTGAGTGGCTTCTCCTTGGAAGAGAATTTCCTCTTTTCCTTGGGGACTGGAAAATTTCTTAAAATGCAGGTCTCTGGAACTTTCCCCTGATCTACTGAATCTTTAGGGATGAGGCCCAGGAGTCTTTAAAATAAGCTTTCCAGGTAATTCTGATGTCCACAATGAGATACCTTGGAATTTGAATTGACTTTTGAAATTGGAAACTTGTAATATGCATTTATAATTTTATAATTATGTAAATATTATTTCCTTGAGAACCATGTAGTGTGTTTGGACCTGTTGATAAGGGAAATGGTATGACAAAAAAAGAATGTTCCAAATATCAAAGTCAAATAGAATATCTTTCTTTATAGTCCATTAATTACCCAAATTATGCTACATTTAAGTTATTTTATATTTGTGCCTTGGTCTTCCTGGACAACATTTTTTCCCCCTGGAATTTCTAATTGCCTTTCTTTTCTGCTATTTCTTACCATAAAGAATGTCAGTGTTCAGACATTTGAATAATGGGCTGAAGACATTCTTCCTTGGGCCCTTTGGTTTATGGTATGAATTTTGGCCAATTGCTTTCTAAACCTACTCATAGCTGCCATCCTAGGATTTCTTCTTATTGTACTCCTGAACTAGTTCCACAGTTTCTAAGATCCTATGTCTTCCTTTTTCTTTGGTTGGATTATATTTTCAAAATTTTTTTCTCAGAAGGGATGCATAAGTGGTCCACTTTCTGACTCCTTATGTGCCTAAAATGTCTTTCTTTTGTCCTTATGTTTGGTTGATACTTTAGCTGAACATAAAATTTTAAGTACATTTAATTTCCCTCAGATTTTTTAAAGTATAGTTTTGTTATCTTCTTTTAGCATACGGTGGTGTTATCAAGTGTATGTGTGATCCCAGTGCAAGTGAGATTCTTATTTCTTTCTAGGTAGCTTGCTTGAAGTTTTTAGGATTTTCTCTACATATATATGATATTTTTAAATTTCAACATCATCTTTTAATTTGAGTCTTTTAAAAATTGAAACTTCTCAGCCTTTGTGGGTTCTTTCAATATCAAGACTTGAGATTTTATTTCAATTGAAGAAAAATATGATTCTCATATTTTCCCCCTTGTCTGTTCTTTCCTTCTGTACTCTATTAGAGATTGGACCTTCTGGACTTGGCCTTCTTTTCTGTCATATTTTCCACCTTTTAATTTTGTCTCCTGAATGGTCTTCTTACATTTTCTTCCATTAGTACATGGATTTTTTCCCATTTACCCTATTTAGTTATTTTATTTTTTTTTTAGTTTTAGAAATCAAAATTTTACTTCTAAGAAATTTCTTATTCGATTTTTCCTTTTTCATAGCAGTCTTCTTTAAAAGGATAACTTTTTAATCTTTCTGATGATAATTTTTAAGTTCTTCTCTGTTTCTTACATTATCTTTTTCTCCTGTTGGGTAACTTTTGTTTGTTCCTACACTTTTACTTTAATGCTGATAGTTTTCGTCAAGTGTATGATGATTCTTTACTGACTGTTCATGTTTTTGTATGAAGGTCTATATTGCTTAATGTAGAAATGTTGCTTTTAATGAGTTTACTTTGCATTTTTATATAACTGTTACCAAGAGGCTTCTCATCTGAATGAAAGGATTGACTATGGGCATTGTGTAAGAGAAGGGAGGGGACTATCAACAAGCTTTCCTGAGGGATGTATGGCAAATGGGCTTCACTGTACAGAATGAGAAGTAGACTCTTAAGTCAGTCCCTTCTCTGATTGTATTGTTTGTCCCAACAACCATAGTAGGGACCTTTTTCAGGAACATGGTTCTTTTGAAAGTAGCCTTGGGCCATTTGTTATAGGCAAATACTGCAGGTAGCTGTTCTGAACATGGATGAATGGGAAGCCCAGATTTTTGATTAATGGTTCCTTAGTCATCTTGATTCCTGTGGACTTCTGCTTTCCATACTTACTAATTGGGTACTTAGAGCCTCTCTGAGCCTCTTCCAGAAAAAAATAGCTTCCTCTTCCATTATAGACACTATTTGGATTTTGATTTTTCTCCTCTGGGTTTGCCTCTGTGAGTCCATCCTTCTGTCTTTCAGATATTTGTCCATTTTGGACCCCTTTTCTTATTTCCAGGCTAATAGACTCAAGGCAGTGTGATTTGGGCATGTCAATGACATGTTGTCAGTTCATTATTTTCAAGAGGAATATAATTATTATTCAAAAGAAAATAATATTTTTAGAGTTACAATATATTCTATTATTTTGATATGCCATATTATTTAATCAGTATCTTATTGTTGTACATTAAGGTTCCTTTTTTTATGAGAATTGTATGATGATGCTGTGATAAATGACCTTGTGGATAAAGCTTTGCCAGAATCACTGGATTTAACCAGTGGTGCTACTGACATAGTAGATGGAGGCTGGGGTTGCTAAACATCCTGAAATAAATAGGATAATCCTGCTCAATTAAATAACCCTTAGAGACTTTGAGGGTTCAGTTCCAGACCACTGTAGTAAAGTGAATATTGCAGTAAAGCAAGTCACAAATTTTTTGTTTTCAAGTGCATATGAAAGTTATGTTTATACTGTAGTCTATTAAGTGTGCAACAGCATTATGTCTAAAAAACAATGTACGTAATTTAAAAATATTGCTAAAAATGCTGTCATCTGAGTCTTCAGAGAGTTATACCCTTTTTGCAATAGTAACATCAAAGATCACTCACTGATCACAGATCATCGTAACAAATATAATAATAATGAAAAGGTTTGAAATATTGTGAGAATTACCAAAATGTGACACAAAGACATGAAGTAACTGTTGTTGGAAAAATGGCGCTGGTAGACTGGCTTGATGCAGGGTTTCCACAAACCTTCAATTTGTAAAATGCAGTATCTGTGAAGCGCAATAAAGCAAAGTGCAATAAAATGAGGTATGCCTGTACTGCTTCAAGTGCCCTCGGTACCCATTTGGAAAAATGCTGGTCTTATCAATAATTCTTTATTTTTTTGCCTTTTTGGTACTCTATTATAATGTCCTTGTAAGTTTTTTGGTGGGGTGTCTGTTTACATATTTTTGTGTGCATGTGTTTTTATTATGGAAAATTTTAATTTGATGCAAGGGCAGAGAGAATGCACTAATGAACTCCCATGTTTACTCATCACCCAGCTTGGACAATTATCAGCACATGACCAATCTTGTTTCATCTATAAACTTCTACTTCCTTTCTGCTCCTCTGCTCCCTCTACCACAGTGGATTATTTTGAAGGAAATTCCAGACATCCTGTTATGTTACCCACAATTCCATTGGTGTTTACAGTCAGTTCTTGTTATTCACAGGAGTTATGTTTTATAAAGTCATGTGAACACTGAATTAGCAAACATGGAAATATTGCTCCTAGGGGAGATAAAGGATTAAGTTCCTATGAGCCTCTGGTCACAACATTTTGTTAACTGATCAACATATAACCTTGCTTTACATGTGTTTCTATTTAAAGACATCTTATTTAATATATATTGTTGATTTATTACTATTGAGCTTATGACCGATGGTACTGTAACTCATGCCTGAACACAGTTTGTCTAACACAATTTTTTCTCCATATGCAAGTCACAGCCTTCTTGCACTTAGGAACACTAGACAGCACTTCAGCACTATGCTTAGTGGTCATTTGAAACAGTGAAATCATCAACAGAAGGGCAGAAATGTGAAAAATGTGGTACTAAATAGACCATGAGAAGAATACTTGTTTATAGTATGAGAGCTGAAATAAGAAGACAGAGCATCCCCTTGTTTGACCTCAGCTGGGAACATGTGGTTCAGGTGACTTAAATTTTTCACCACTTTCTGCATGTCTGCAAATGACTGAAAAAGTGCAATGGTATTGATTTTAGGCTTAAAATAAGTTTTAGTGAGTAGGAAAGTTCACAAATTCTGAATCTATGAATAAGGATTGACTCTATCTCTAAAATAAGGCCTTTTTAAAACATAACCATGATATCTTTATCATACTTATAATTCTATAATTATTCCCTAATGTAATAAAATATCCAGTTTTCAGATTTCTCCAATTCTCTCATAACTTTTTTTGAAAGATGGTTTGTTTCTATGAGGACTCAAACATAGTCTACCTACTGAGTATACAGGTTCCTTTTCCTTCTCTCCGTCTTTCTCTCTTTATTTGCAACTTATTTTTGGAATAAGTTGGATTATTTATCCTGTAGAGTTTCCCACATTCTGGACTTTTTTGATTATAATCTTTTTTACTCTAATTATCATAAATTTTTAATGAGACCTAGAGGTTTATTCAGTTTCAGGTTTGATGTTTTGGCAAAGAAATCTTCGGTGTAATATGATTCTTACCACATCACATTAGGAGACACATAATGTATTATCCAAATCTCTTTTTTTTGTGTTGTTAAGGTTGATCACTGGATTATATCTCTAATTTAGAATAGCCTATACTCTTCTTCTTTTTCTTCTTTTAATGGATAAGTTTGCGTAATATTGCCATCTTAACAATGTTAAATCTTCTATATTATGAGCATGGGATGTTTTTCCAGTTACTATTTATTTGTCCTAAAATTTCTTTCAGTACTGTTTTATAGCTTTCAGAGTATGTTTTGCACCTTTTTGGATGAATTTATTAATATTTTATTCTTTCTGATTTTATTATAAATGGAATTGTTTTCTTAAGTTTATTTTCAGATTGTTTAGTGTAAGTGTATAGATTACAATTGATTGTTCTGTATTGATCTCTTATCCTGCAACTGTGCAGAACTCATTTTTCAGTTCTAATTTTTTGGGTAGATTCCTTAGGATTTTCTACTTACAAGATCATGTCATCTGCAAATAGAGATAGTTTTGTTTCTTCTTTTCCAAACTTGATGCCTTTTATTTCTTTCTCTTGGCTACTTGCCCTGGTTAGAATTTCAATACACTGTTGAGTAGAAGTGGCCAGAGCAGGCATCTTTGTCTTATTCCTGATCAGAGGGAGAAAAGCACCCACTCCTTCACCATTAAGTATAAAGTTATCTGTCAGTTTTTCATAGATGTCCTTTAGCAAGTTCAGGAAGTTCCCTTCTATTCCTAGTTTGTTAAGTGTTTTTATTATGAAAGGTTGTTGAATTTTGTCAAGTATATCTTCTGTATCTATTGAGATGAGCATGTGATTTTTGTTTTCTATTTTAGTGATATGATTTATTATAATAATTGATTTTCAGATGTTAAACCAACCTTACCTTCCAGGAATAAATTCCACCTGATCATGATACATAATTCTTTTAATATGTTGTTGGATTTGGTTTGCTAGTATTTTGTTGAGGACTTTTGCATCTATATTCATAAGAGGTATTAGTCTGTAGTTTCCTTTTCTTATGATGTTTTTGTGTGTTTTTTGTATCAAGGTAATACTGGCTTTATAAAATGGGTTGGGAAGTATTCTCTTCTCTTCTATTTTTTGGAAGTTTTTTTGAAGAACTGGTATTAATTCTTCTTTGAATGGTTGGTAGAATTCAGTGTTGAACCCCTCCAGGCCTGGACTTTTGTTTGTGGGTAATTTTTTTTATTACAAATTGAATTTCTTTACCTATTACAGGTCAACTTGGGATTTTATTTTTTCTTGAGTCACTTTTGGTATTTGTGTTTTTCAAGAAATTCACCCATTTCTTCTAAGTATCTAATTTGCTGGTGTACAATTTTTCATAGTATTCCTTTATAATTCTTTTTTGTTTTTATTAGTTAGTAGTAATATCCCCTTTTTTATTTCTGATTCTGGTAATTTGAGGCTTTTCTTTTTTTTAATATTGTCAGTATAGCTAAAGGTTTGTCAGTTTTGTTGATCTTTTCAAACAACCAGCTTTTGGTTTCATTCATTTTCTGTATTGTTTTTCTATTCTCTATTTCATTAATTTCTTCTCTAATCTTTATTCCTTCCTTCTATTTGCTTTAGGTTTAGTTTGCTCTTATATTTTTCAGTGTCTTATGGTAGAACATTAAACCTCATGTTGACTTAGGACCTTTCTTTTAGCTTAATATAGGTATTTATAGCTATAAATTTCTCTCTAAGCACTGTTTTAGCTGCCTCCCATGCATTTTGATATTTTTTCCCTTCATTTTTACTCGTCGTACAGTATTTTCAGATTTGTCTTATGATTTCCTCTTGACCCATTGTTTTTTTAATAATGTGTTGTTTAATTTCCACACATTTGTGAGTTTTTCCATTTGATTTCCAGTTTTATTCCATCGTGGTCAGAGAACATACTTTGCATTATTTCTAACCTTTTACATTTATTGAGTATTTAAAAAATAGTCTAGCATATGGTTTATCCTGAAAATGTTCCATGTGTACTTGAAAATGATATATATTTAACTGTCATTTTTTAGAAGAGTATTCTAATGATGTCAGTTAGGTCTAGTTTGTAGTATTGCTCAGGTCTTCTGTTTTCTTGTTGATCTTCTGTCTAGTTGTCTATCCATTATTGAAAGTGGGTGTAGTGGGATTCTCCAGAGAGCACAGAATGAAAAGGATGTATGTGAATGTATATATAGAAAGAGACTTATTATAAAGAATTGGCTTATATGATTTTGGAGACTGGCAAGTCCACATCTGCAGTGTGGGCTGATAGGTTCGAGACTGGGAGAGTCGATGGTGCAGATAAAGGCAATCTGCTGGAGATTTCTTGTTCAGGGAGGCTGGTCTTTTTGTTCTGTTCAAGCCTTCAACTGATTGGATGAAGCCCATTTACATATTGGAGGGCATTATGTTTACTCAGAGTCCACCAATTTAAACATTAATCTCATCCAAAAATACCCTCCAAGTTGACACATAAAATTAACCATCACAGTAGGATATTGAAGTCTCCAACAATTATAATTGAATTGTCCATTTCTTCTTTCATATCTGTCATTTTTGCTTCATGTATTTTGGTCCTCTGTTATTAGGTATGTGTATGTTTATAACTGTTATATCTTCCTGATGGATTGACTCTGTCAGGGACTCGTTATGAAATGTGACCTTTTTTCTTCAGTGACTTTTTTGTTTAAAGTCACTTTTGTCTGATATTAGTATATTTACTCCAGCTTTCTTGTGGTTGTTATTTGCATATTGTTTTTCTCATCCTTAACTTTAAATGTATTTATGTCTTTGAATCTTTCTTTTGCGTTACATAAATATTTTCTAATGTAGGATTTTATTTCTTTAATGATTTTTTCACTATATTTTTTGAGGTTTTTTTTTTTTTTTTTAGTTAATGCTCTAGGGTTTGCTATATGTATCTTAACAAAATCATCTTCAGATTTAGCCAAGCTTAATTCCAGTGATATACAGAAACATTACTGAAATACAGCTATATTCCCTTCAATCCCTTTTTGTGGTATTGTTATACATATTATCTATTAATATTACAAACACAACAATGCATTGTTATAATTATTGCTTTATTATTCAGTAGTCATTTCCTTAGCCCAGTAAAACTTTGCTACAGCTGACCTCATTTATGCTGTTATTGGCAATTATATTACACATGATACATTTTTTATATGCTTTGAGCCTATCGATACATTATGTACATATTATTTTAAGCAATTGCTTTTCAAATCAGTTAAGAGAAAAAAGTAGAAAAAAAACTTACTTTTAAACTTTTGTTATGTTTATATAATTACCTTCACCAGTAAATGTTTTCACATGTGGATTCAAATTATGGTCATCACTCAATATCCACAGGAGATTGGATCCTGGAACCCCACAGATACCAAAATCCTAGGGTGCTCAATTCCCTCATATAAGATGCTGTAGTATTTGCATATAACCCATGCATATCCTCTGTAAACTTGAAATCATCAGCATCTCTAGATTACTTATAATAACTAATACAATGTAAATGCTATGTAAATAGTTGCCAGCACATGGCAAATTTGAGTTTTGTTTTTTGGAACTGTCTGAAAAAATTTTTTTTCAAATATTTTTGAGTTGCAGTTGATTGATTCCATGGATGTGGAACCCATGGATATGGAGGGCTGACTGTACTGTCTTGGGTCACTTGGTTCTTTTACAATTTCTTTCTCTTTTTGATTTTCTCTATTTGATGTAATATTCTTATGATACCTTTCTTTACTTTTTAAACCATGGTTTCCTTAAGTTTTGTGAATATATTTATAATGGCTATTTTGAAGTCTTTTTTCTTTTTCCCAAGTGTGGTCACTCCCCCAGATAGTTTCTGCTGCCTGCTTTTTTTCCCTGGTGTCTGGGTCATATTTTTCTGTTTCTTTGCATGACTTATACTTTTTTGATGGGAAGTGGTTATTTGAGACATTGTATTGTATCAAATTTGGTTACTGTTCTGCACCCTTCTCCTCCAAACTTGTTTATGTGATTGGTGACCAACTGGATTATTTTAGTAAAGTCTCTTTCCCCTCCCACAATGTTAAGTCACGGATGTTGCGCCTAAGGAAGGTGCAGCTTTGGGTATGCTCACAGTCACCCTAGGATGACAGTGATTTTGGCTCTCCTCCTCTCTTTTCTTGACCACAACCAGTTGTTAAACTTCACAAATTTGTGGCTGATTGCTCAGTTGTTTTCAACAATGCCCTAGAGCATAAAATGCTCTACAAACCAATTTAATCAAATTGTGGCTCCTTTGATATTTCTGAGTCAGTGTTTGATATTAATTTCCACCCTTGAAGGACTTCTTTCATCTGTCTTATTCCTCATTTCTCTCCTGCAAATCAGCAGGCCTACAATTTAGCCTGTATCTTAACTCTCCTTCCAATTGACTTTCACCATAACCTGACTCTTCTTCAGAGTGCCTTTAGGCTTGAACTTCTCTACACTGTGATGCAAATGAAGTCATTTCCCTTTGGGAAGAGATTAGGACCTGTGTGCTTTATGTCCTGCCTCTGTACCCTGTATTCCCAACCAGGCAAAATCTGAGCCAAGCCTCTGGAGCTGGAGGTGGGACCATATCATGCTTCTCTGGGTGATACCTCCGTTCTACGTGCTGATTGCAGTAGTCTTAGGTTCTCTTGGCTTGCTTCTCCTGGTGTGGAACCACTGTGTTATAAGCTGGGGCAAGGGAGTTTGGGTCTCCAGTATTCTCAGTGCTCTGCACCTGAGGTAGAACTTTTATTACACAAACAGAGGCTGGGCAGAAGAATGGGTCCTCATGGCTCAACTGCACTTGCCTAGGACTTGGTCTCAGCCATAGTTACCTCTGGGATGGGGAGGGTTGGGGAGGGGAGGATGAGAAATGGTGATATCTTGCTCTTCCTAGGAAAAAAGGTCTCTGACTGGGAACCTGGGGGAGATGGAGTCTTGTTGTCTTGGCTACAGCAATCTGGAGTCGATTCTTCACCTTGATGAGCTGGGAGGGTAGAGGGAGGGAATGATCTTGGTTCAGATACCATAAGAGGCTTTAAATTTTTTTTTTTAAAATAGCAGTCACCAGTTTCACTAGGTGATAGATTAGTGAGTGCCTCACACTGTCATGTGAGAAGTCTATCTCCCAGTGTTTGTTCTTTGAGCTGCTAAATTCTGGGGTAATTTGTTATCTAGCAATAGACAATTTATACACTGGATCAAAAGACCCATACAATTGTACATGTTAAATACTGCCAAATTGTTGTGCCAGTTTGTACTTCCACTAGCAATGTAAGAAGGTGTCTATTTTCTCCACATCCTGGCCATCGCATTGTTTTCAAATTTTTGTATCCTTGTTTATCTGAAAGGTAAAAAATGATATTCTGAAATAGGTTTTACTTGCAGTTTTGTTATTATGTGTGAGTGAAGACTAAGAGCCATTTTATATATTTTTCTGTGGACTTCTTATTTTATATATCTTTCTATGTCCCTTGCCTGAGCATTTCTAATTCATGTCCTATGGTGCTATTCAAATTCAGTATATTATCTCTAGAACTTATTGGCTTCTCCTTTGAGTTTTTTTACTACCTAACTTTTTCACTACCACAAACATGCCATTTTCTTCCTTTTCTTTAAATTTCACATCTTATGGGTAATCTTTGATATCTTTTGGTCTCTTTTGACCAGAAAATCAATTCCCAAGTTCAGTCACTTTCTCTTTTTCAGTGTCACTCAAATACAGTAATTCCTCTGTGTCCTTAACTTCCAAACCCTCCATCTAGGCTCTTAATATCTCAGCTCTGAACATCTTATTGATTTCTTTCTCAAACATCAGTTCTGTTTTACATCTTCGCTTTGAGACAAAGCAAGAGATAAGGCACCAAAAAATTTATAAAATTCTAGGACCTTTCAAATGGATACCTAGAGGAAACATTACCTTTTGGCATGGATGCCAAGGGGACACCAAATGTTACAAGGAAATAGGACTGTGAGATTTAGAAATGCATGGCCATCATTAAAACAGCTATCTCTACTACATTTACTCATTCAACAAATATCAATTGAGTGTTGTGTGAGTGTCAGACACTATTCTAAGTTAGAGAAAGCTCTGTGTTTGGCTGTTAAGGAGTACTGTCTAGTCAGAAAGATATTTGTAGAAAGAGACAATTTGTTATAGGGTTTGCTAAGTAATATGATAAGTGTATTCATATTTATGTAATTATTTCTTTCCTTGATCTGGAAAAAGATGTAATAAGAATTATCACTAATTCTCTTTAGGTAGAAGTTTATGTTGCTGAAAATAAAACTTTGATTTTCTTAATAGAATGATATAATACAAATAGAAAACATTTGTGTATATTATATTTTTCTTATGAATTTATTTGTAGAAAATATTACTTTCTATGATTTATAGATACTTGAGTTTACCTGTCATTTTATGAGTTTATTATGAACTGCTGCTGCTAAAAGCACATTTTGGATGTATCACTTCTTATTTATTAGCCCTGCAAATCTGATTTCCTTGCTATTATGTATAAACTCTCACTTAACAGTATCATTAGTGGCATAAGAGTACAACCACTGTATTTTAATTTTGAATGCATAAGGAAACATTACAACTTGAATAGGTAGGAATGATAAACATCGAAGAATCAGTAATCTGGAGTTTCAAAGAATATCAATACATTAGGAACTTGAATTGTTCAACTTTTCTTTGGATAACTAAAAATGTATTATAGTGATTTTTGTGACTCAGCCAAGTTTGTGCTTCAGACAGAAACTTCATCCTGACTTTTAAAATTAATAATACATTACTTTGTCTATAAAGAACACTATTTTGAGTTTGAAGTAGAACAATAGAAACTGCTATTATTTTTCTTACTAACATTATGTAAATAATTTTTTGGACTTATCCAATAATATACAGTCCTGCGTTTTGTGTAGCTCTCCCTTAAGGTACTGCGCTTGTGATCCACCTAGAATGACAAAGAATCCAGGAAGTGGCTTTCTCTGTTTTGTTGCTACTAATCCATTCAGAGTTGGGCTATAGTTTTCTTAATCTTCTTACAGTCCTCTTAATCTTTCTTTCTCTCTCTCTCTCTCTCTCTCTCTCTCTACATTTGCTACTGGTTCTAATCTCTTTGTCTTGCATACTTTCCGTTCTTTCTTTTCTGTTATTTGATATATATTTAAATGTCTTAGGGCAATGATCTAACCAAGTATGGTCTGTAGACTTGTGTCAGTAGCAAACACTAAGGAACATGTATCAGAATGTAAATCAAACTTATGCCTTCTTCTATGAGAAAGTCTTGTTATTTATACTGCCTTATTTCATAGCAGACCAGTAGTAACCAATTCACAGACCTGCATTTTGAGTAGTACTGCCTTACATTTCTGCACTGTGATATGTACCACCTTCACTAGAGATACTCTAAGCTCTGTGAGTAGAACAGAATAAATTATGAAGAGAACCAGAATAGTAGTCTTCAAGGAATCACCAACAATTCTTGAGGCCATAATTAAACATACAGTTGAGGGAAATGCATCATAAAAGTGCTGTTAAATTTAAAGTTTTGTGGGGGACCTTCAAGATGGCGGAAGAGTAAGACATGGAGATCACCTTCGTCCCCACAGATACATCAAAAATACATCTACATGTGGAACAACTCCTACAGAACACGTACTGAATGCTGGCAGAAGACCTCAGACTTCCCAAAAGGCAAGAAAATACCCATGTACCTAGGGCAAAAGAAAAAAGAAAAAAAAGAGACAAAAGAATAGGGACAGGACCTGAACCTCTGGGAACTCTGGGAGGAAAAGTTTCCACACACTAGGAAGCCCCCTTCACTGGCGGAGACGGGGTAGGGGTGGGTGGGAGGGAAGCTTTGGAGCCACAGAGGAAAGCACAGCAACAGGGATGCAGAGGACAAAGTGGAGAGATTCCCGCACGGGGGATCAGTGCCGACCAGCACTCACCAGCCCGAGAGGCTTGTCTGCTCATCTGCTGCGTAGGGTGGGGACTGGAAGCTGAGGCTCGGGCTTCGGCAGTCAGATCCCAGGGAGAGGACGGTTTGGCTGCGTGAACACAGCCTGAAGGGGGCTAGTGCACCACAGCTAGCTGGGAGGGAGTCTGGGAAAAAGTCTGGACCTGCATAAGAGGCAGGAGACCATTGTTTCGGGGTGTGCGAGGAGAAGGAATTCCTTCTCTGTCTGCCCACAGAAGACAGAGAACCACCTAAGCGAGCTCCAGAGGTGAGCGCAAGCCTCGGCTATCAGCTTGGACCCCAGAGACGGGCATGAAATGCTAACGCTGCTGCTGCAGCCACCAGGAATCCTGTGTGCAAGCACAGGTCACTATCCATACCCACCACCCCAGGAGCCTGTGTAGCCTGCCACTGCCAGAGTCCCATGATCCAGGGACAACTTCCTTAGGAGAACACACGGTGCGCCTCAGCTTGGTGCAATGTCATGCCGGCCTCTGCTGCCACAGACTCGCCTAGCATTCCAATTATAACTACAATTCCCCTCCTTCCCCCTGGCCTGAATGAGCAAGAGCCCCCTAATCAGACGCTGCTTTAACCCCCTTCTGTCTGGGCGGGAACCAGATGCCTGAGGGCAACCTACACTCATACGTGGGGCCAAAACCAAAGCTGAACCCCAGGAGCTGAGCGAACAAAGAAGAGAAAGGGAAATTTCTCCATGCAGCCTCAGGAGGAGCAGATTAAATCCCCAAAATCAACTTGATGTACCCTGTATCTGTGGAATACCTGAAGAGACAGTGAATCATCCCAAAATTGAGGAGGTGGACTTTGGAAGCAACTGTAGACTTGAGGTTTGCTGTCTGCAACTGATTTGTTTCTGATTTTTATGTTTATCTCAGTTTAGTTTTTAGCGCTTGTTATCATTGGTGGATTTGTTTATTGGTTTGGTTGCTCTCTTCTTTTTTTTTAATTATTATTTTTTAAAAACTTTAATTTTAATAATTTTTTTATTTCTTTATTTCTTATTTTATTATTTTTCTTTCTTTTTTCTCCCTTTTCTTCTGAGCCATGTGGCTGACAGGGGCTTGGTGCTCCGGCCTGGTGTCAGGCCTGAGCCTCTGAGGTGGGAGAGCTGAGATCAGGACATTGGACCACTAGAGACCTTCCAGCCCCAGCTAATATCAATCGGTGAGAGCTCTCCCAGAGATCTCCGTCTCAACACTAAGACCCAGCTCCACCCAGCAGCCAGCAAACTCCAGTGCTGGATGCCCCATGCCAAACAACTAGCAAGACAGGAACAAAACCTCACCCATTAGCAGAGAGGCTGCCTAAAATCATACTAAGTTCACAGACACCCCAAAACACACCACCGAATGCGGTCCTGCCCACCAGAGAGAGACAAGATCCAGCCCCACCCTCCAGAACACAGGCACCAGTCCCCTTCACCAGGAAGCCTACACAAGCCACTGAAACAACCTTATCCACTGGGGGCAGACACCAAAAACAACGGGAACTATGAACCCGGAGCCTGCAAAAAGGAGACCCCAAACACAGTAAGTTAAACTAAATGAGAAGACAGAGAAATATGCAGCAGATGAAAGAACTAGGGAAAAACCCACCAGATGAAACAAATGAAGAGGAAATAGGCAGTCTACCTGAAAAAGAATTCACAGTAATGATACTAAAGATGATCCAAAATCTTGGAAATAGAATGGAGAAAATACAAGAAACTTTTAACAAGGACCTAGATGAACTAAAGAGCAAACAAACTATGGTGAACAACACAATAAGTGTAATTAAATATTCTCTAGAAGGAATCAATAGCAGAATAACTGAGGCAGAAGAATGGAGAAGTGACCTGGAAGATAAAATAGTGGAAATAACTACCACAGAACAGAATACAGAGAAAAGAATGAAAAGAATTGAGGACAGTCTTAGAGACCTCTGGGACAATATGAAGTGCACCAACATTTGAATTATAGGAGTCTCAGAAGAAGAGAAAAAGAAAGGGACTGAGAAAATATTTGAAGAGATTATAGTTGAAAACTTCCCTCATATGGGAAAGGAAATAGTCAATCAAGTCCAGGAAGCACAGAGAGTCCCATACAGGATAAATCCAAGGAGAAACACACCAAGACACATATTAATCAAACTATCAAAAATTAATACAAAGAAAAAATATTAAAAGCAACAAGGGAGGGCTTCCCTGGTGGCGCAGTGGTTGAGAATCTGCCTGCCAATGCAGGAAACACGGGTTCGAGCCCTGGTCTGGGAAGATCCCACATGCCGCAGAGCAACTAGGCCCTTGAACCACAATTGCTGAGCCTGCGCGTCTGCGCGATAGTGAGAGGCCCGCGCACCGCGATGAAGAGTGGCCCCCACTTGCCGCAACTGGAGAAAGCCCTCGCACAGAAACGAAGACCCAACACAGTCATAAATAAATAAATAAATAATTAAAAAAAAAAAGCAACAAGGGAAAAGCAACAAATAACATACAAGGGAATCCCCATAAGGTTAACAGCTGATCTTTCAGTAGAAACTCTGCAATTCAGAAGGGAGTGGCAGGACATATTTAAAGTGATGAACGGGAAAAACCTACAACCAAGATTACTGTACGCAGCAAGGATCTCATTCAGATTCGATGGAGAAATTAAAACCTTTACAGACATGCAAAAGTTAAGAGAATTCAGCACCACCAAACCAGCTTTACAAGAAATGCTAAAGGAACTTCTCTAGGCAGGAAACACAAGAGAAGGAAAAGACCTACAATAACCCAAAGCCCCAAAGCAATTAAGAAAATGGTCATAGCAACATACATATCAATAATCACCTTCAGTATAAATGGATTAAATGCTCCAACCAAAAGACATAGACTGGCTGAATGGATACAAAAACAAGACCCATATATGTGCTGTCTAAAAGAGACCCACTTCTGACCTAGGGATACATACAGACTGAAACTGAGGGGTTGGAAAAATATATTCCATACAAATGGAAATCAAAAGAAAGCTGGAGTAGCAATTCTCATATCAGAGAAAATAGACTTTAAAATAAAGACTATTACAAGAGACAAAGAAGGACACTACAGACTGATCAAGGGATCAATCCAAACAGAAGATATAACAATTGTAAATATTTATGTACCCAACATAGGAGCACATCAATACATAAGGCAAAGGCTAACAGCCATAAAAGGCGAAATTGACAGTAACACAATAACAGTAGGGGACTTTAACACCCCACTTTCACCAATGGACAGATCATCCAAAATGAAAATAAATAAGGAATGACAAGCTTTAAATGACACATTAAACAAGATGGACTTAATTGATATTTATAGGACATTCCATCTAAAACCAACAGAATACACTTTCTTAAGTGCTCATGGAACATTCTCCAGGATAGATCATACCTTGGGTCACAAATCAAGCTTTGGTAAATTTAAGAAAACTGAAATCATATCAAGTATCTTTTTCCGACCACAACACTATGAGACTAGATATCAATTACAGGAAAAAAACTAAAAAATAGACACATGGAGGCTAAACAATTCGCTACTAACTAACCAAGAGATCACTGAAGAAATCAAAGAGGAAATCAAGAAATACCTAGAAACAAATGGCAATGAAAACACCACGACCCAAAACCTGTGGGATGCAGTAAAAGCAGTTTTAAGAGGGAAGTTTATAGCAATACAATGCTACCTAAAGAAACAAGAAAAATCTCAAATAAACAACCTAACCTTACACCTAAAGCAATTAGAGAAAGAAGAACAAAAATCCCCAAAGTTTGCAGAAGGAAAGAAATTATAAAGATCAGATCAGAAATAAATGAAAAGGAAATGAAGGAAACAGTAGCAAAGATCAATAAAACTAAAAGCTGGTTCTTTGAGAAGATAAACAAAATTGATAAGCCATTAGCCAGACTCATCAAGATGAAAAGGGAGAAGACCCAAATCAACAGAATAGGGATGAAAAAGGAGAAGTAACAACTGACTCTGCAGAAATACAAAGGACCATGGGAGATTACTACAAGCAACTATATACCAAAAAAATGGACAACCTGGAAGAAATGGACAAACTCTTAGAAAAGCACAACCTTCCGAGACTGAACCAGGAAGAAATAGAAAATATAAACAGACCAATCACAAGCACTGAAATTGAAACTGTGATTAAAAATCTTCCAACAAACAAAATCCCAGGACCAGATGACTTCACAGGCGAATTCTATGAAACATTTAGAGAAGAGCTAACAACTATCCTTCTCAAACTCTTCCAAAATATAGCAAAAGGAGGAACACTCCCCAATTCAATCTACGAGGCCACCATCACCCTGATACCAAAACCAGACAATGATGCCACAAAAAAAGAAAACTACAGGCCAGTATCTCTGATGAACATAGATGCAAAAATCCTCAACAAAATACTTGCAAACAGAATCCAGCAGCACATTAAAAGGATCATGCACCATGATCACGTGGGGTTTATTGCAGGAATGCAAGGATTCTTCAATATGCAAATCAATCAGTGTGATACACCATATTAACAAAATGAAGGATAAAAACCATATGACCATCTCAATAGATACAGAAAAAGCTTTTGACAAAATTCAACACCCATGTATGATAAAAACCCTCCAGAAAGTAGGCATAGAGGGAACCTACCTCAACGTAATAAAGGCCATGTATGACAGACCCACAGCCAACATTGTTCTCAGTGGTGAAAAACTGTAACCATTTTCTCTAAGATCAGGAACAAGACAAGGTTGCCCACTCTCACCACTGTTATTCAACATAGTTTTGGAAGTTTTAGCCACAGCAATCAGAGAAGAAAAAGAAATAAAGGGAATCCAAATCGGAAAAGAAATAAAACTGTCACTGTTTACAGATGAGATGATACTATACATAGAGAATCCTAAAGATGCTACCAGAAAACTACCAGAGCTAATCAGTTAATTTGGTAAAGTAGCAGTATACAAAATTGATGCACAGAAATCTCTTGCATTCCTATACACTAATGATGAAAAATCTGAAAGAGAAATTAAGGAAACATTCCCATTTACCAATGTAACGAAAAAAATAAAATACCTAGGAATGGGCTTCCCTGGTGGCGCAGTGGTTGGGAGTCTGCCTGCCGATGCAGGGGACGCGGGTTCGTGCCCTGGTCTGGGAGGATCCCACATGCCGCGGAGCGACTGGGCCCGTGAGCCGCAATTACTGAGCCTGCGCGTCTGGAGCCTGTGCTCCGCAACAAGATAGGCCGCGATAGTGAGAGGCCCGCGCACCGCGATGAAGAGTGGCCCCCGCTTACCACAACTAGAGAAAACCCTCGCACAGAAACGAAGACCCAACACAGCCATAAATAAATAAAAATAAAAATAAAAATTCTAAAAAAAAAATACCTAGGAATAAACCTACCTAAGGAGACAAAAGACCTGTATGCAGAAAGCTATAAGACACTGATGAAAGAAATTAAAGATGATACAAACAGGTGGAGAGATATACCATGTTCTTGGCCTGGAAGAATCAACATTGTGAAAATGACTATACTACTCAGAGCAATCTACAGCTTCAATGCAATCTGTATCAAACTACCAATGGCATTTTTCACAGAACTAGAACAGCAAGTTTCACAATATGTATGGAAACACAAAAGACCCCAAATAGCCAAATCAATCTTGAGAAAGAAAAATGTAGCTGGAGGAATCAGGCTCCTGGACTTTAGACTATACTACAAAGCTACAGTAAACAAGGCAGTATGGTACTGGTACAAAAACAGAAATATAAATCAGTGGAACAGCGTAGAAAGCCCAGAGATAAACCCACGCACATATGATCACCTTACCTTTGATAATGGAGGCAAGAATATACAGTGGAGAAAAGACAGCCTCTTCAATAAGTGGTGCTGCGAAAACTGGACAGCTACATTTAAAAGAATGAAAATAGAACACTCCCTAACACCGTACACAAAAATAAACTCAAAATGGATTTAAAGACCTAAATGTAAGGCCAGACAGTATAAAACTCTTAGAGGAAAACATAGGCAGAACACTCTATGACATAAATCACAGCAAGATCCTTTTTGACCCACCTCTTAGAGAAATGGAAATAAAAACACAAATAAAAATGGGACCTATTGAAACTTAAAAGCTTTTGCACAACAAAGGAAACCATCAACAAGACAAAAAGTCAGCCCTTAGAATGGAAGAAAATATTTGCAAACGAAGCAACCTACAAAGGATTAATCTCCAAAATATACAAGCAGCTCATACAGCTCAATATCAAAAAAACAAACAACCCAATCCGAAAATGGGCAGAAGACCTAAATAGACATTTCTGCAAAGAAGATATACAGATTGCCAACAAGCACATGAAAGGATGCTCAACATCACTAATCATTAGAGGAATGCAAATCAAAACTACAATGAGGTATCACCTCACACCGGTCAGAATGGCCATCATTAAAAAATCTACAAACAGTAAATGCTGGAGAGGGTGTGGGGAAAAGGGAACACTCTTGCACTGTTGGTGAGATTGTAAATTGATGCAGCCACTAGGGAGAACTGTATTGAGGTTCCTTAAAAAACTAAAAAAGAATTACCATGCAACCCAGTAATCCCACTACTGGGCATATACCCTGAGAAAACCATAATTCAAAAAGAGTCCTGTACCACAATGTTCACTGCAGCTCTATTTATAATAGCCAGGACATGGAAGCAACCTAAGTGTCCATCGATAGATGAATGGATAAAGAAGATGTGGCACCTATATACAATGGAATATTACTCAGCCATAAAAAGAAACCAAATTGAGTTATTTGTAGTGAGGTAGATGGACTTAGAGTCTGTCATACAGAATGAAGTAAGTCAGAAAGAGAAAAACAAATACTGTATGCTAACATATAAGGAATCTTAAAAAAGATGGTTCTGAAGAACCTAGGGGCAGGACAGGAATAAAGACGCAGACATAGAGAATGGACTTAAGGACACGGGGAGGGGGAATGGTAAGCTGGGACGAAGTGAAAGAGTAGCATTGACATATATACACTACCATATGTAAAATATATAGCTAGTGAGAAGCAGCTGCATTGCTCAGAGAGATTAGCTCGATGCTTTGTGACCTCCTAGAGGGGTGAGATAGGGAGTGTGGGAGGCAGATGCAAGAGGGAGGGGATATGGGGATATATGTATACATTTAGCTGATTAACTTTGTTATATATCAGAAACTAACAGAACATTGTAAAACAATTATACTCCAATAAAGATGTTAAAAAAATATACATGATAGTTAAAAAGAAATTTTAAGTTTTGCAAATAATGTAGCTAAGAAAACTAGAAAGAGGCTTTCCAACTTTACATACTTTATTGGTAGGGAAACAATTTATGGGTGGGTTTCATAAACTTATGAGCTTTAGGTCTGTTTTTGGTGATTGAACTAATTCCTATTGCAGTTGGATGTTTCCCTGAGTTGCTGAATTTGACTGACTTTTTACTGCACCTGAGGATGGATCAAGGGAGGTTGTTTGGTAGGAAGGACAGCCTATAGATCACAGGACATAGAGCAATGATTTTAAGTGAGTCTACTAGAAACATTTCTAATTGCGTGGGGTACAGTTGTGTTTTTCATTTTGGTTTCAGTGGATTGAATGACTTTTCACACTTATTATTGATTTGAAATTAGGTCAGAGAATGTTAACTAGATTCTTCGTAGATTGCTGGTTTGGGTTATATCTCGAGAATTAGTACTAATGCATTTGTTTCACTATCATGATAATTATACTCTCTTTCTCCCCATTTTCAGAAATTATTCCAGAGATAGGAGCATAATAAATTGTGTTTAAGTTTATGTTAATTATGTTCTTGTGATTGATGAAATATCATTAAGAAGATCATATACAGAGACCTCTTCTACTCATGTGGGTCTATAGCTTCTTTTTTTGTTTTTTTAAAAGATTTTTTATTTTGATATCGACCATTTTTAAAGTCTTTATTGAATTTTTTACAATATTGCTTCTGTTTCATGTTTTGGTTTTTTGGCCACGAGGTGTGTGGGTTCTTAGCTCCCCAGCCACGGATCGAATGCACACCCCTTGCATTGGAAGGCCAAGTCTTAACCACTGGGCCGCCAGGGAAGCCCCTGTAGCTTCTTGAATACTGATTTCACAACATTTATACTTCAGTGCAATTATTTATATGTTTCAGTTTTTTGACTTTCCTATTGCAGATTGTGAGGATAGGACCGTATTATACATGTTTTTCATAGTGCTTAGCACAGTCCTTGAATTAGTGCACAAACACACTGAATAAGTGAATGAATGAGCAAGTGAGTGAATGATATTAAAATACAAGGTGGCAGAAACTAATGTCTTGAACGTAAGAATAAATAAGTGTATTTGTACGTTAAGGAGGTAATGTTAGGAAGTAGTCTAAGAAAGTCCTCAAATTTGTTTTGTTCATTGCATCCAGTGAATTAACTGCATGATTCAGTAAATATATTTTAAAAAGTAATGTTGATTTATTGAAAGGATCTTTCATTTTTTCACATAAAACATTTGTTAGGTTTAATTTAATAAACACAAGACCAAGTTTTGGATTTGACATTAGTATTTGTGATGGTCCATATTTTTACTTAGATCTTTAACCTCTAATGGACTGAAAGTATAGATTCCTAGAACATTTTTAAAGTTACTTTTTAAAAAAATAACTAATTTGAACATTGAATCACATATTATCAAAGAGAGAACATCACATCATTAGCATATGTTAAAAAGGAAATTTGAAACTGTGACAACAGGAACTTGAATAAATATGATTCCTTGAGCATAAGTATTTATCTCTGCTTCCTCCCAAAATCTCACTAAAATGACTGTAAAGGATTTTCAAAAATATAAAAGTGCCTATGGATAAAGAGAACAGGAGAAAAGATAATGGGCAAGATATGTTAGTAAATTTTTGAATGATAAAAAATAAATTTATAAGTGCTAACTGTCTAAGCAAAATGGAGAAAACTGAAATCTATAATATCTAGAAAGTCTTAGGAATGGGTGACAACTCTGACCTCTGATGGTTGGAGTGAGGGATGGTGATGCTGGAAAATACGAAAATTGAATTAAAGTCTGTATAAAGAATATATATACACTCTCTAGTCCTCTTCTTGTCAAGGTAGGAGGCAAGAGCTTTATTCCAAAATAGAAACAAGTAGTCTCTGCACTTAAGGTCATCAACATATTAAGGTACAGGGCTTAGGTTTATGTTGAAAACTGAGCAAATAAATGAAAGCCCATTCTTCTGAACAATGAGTACTCACTGAATTGTTCAGCTCTGAGATTGCTGGAAGCTGTTCATTGTCCTATCCAGGCAGAAGCCTTAAAAATTCATGTTTGGAGAAAATGAGTAGACTTAGAGAAAGAACAGAGATATAAGAATATTTAAGGGTCTTCTAACAAAATGCAGGTCCCCTATTCAGGTACCTATAGAGAAGATGTGTTGGCAAGCTGCGCCTCCCCCAGGTCAAGAAAACTACCAACAATCTTTTTAGTGTCACATTTTTATATATAAATGGACAACAAAGGATCTTAAGACATTTGAGGAAAACCCCCAACATGAAAGACAAGAAACCAAAAGTAACAAAAATGGAACTCATAGGAGACAGAGGTAATGCTGAAGAAAACTAAGAAACCCCCCTATAATAAATATCATAATGCAGTAAGAGATTTTGCCTGTATGAAACATGACCAGGAGGCAAAGAATGAGAAAGAGCACATGGAAGTTAAATATGATTGTCAAAATAAAGAAGTAACTGGGGGCAGGGGGTTGGGTGGGGTGGAGAAACAAAAAATTGAGTAAGTCTTCTAAAAGTTAGAACAAAGAGTTAGTAAATAGGAGCAAAAAGAAAAGAACATTAGAGAATCAATCTAGGTACTCTAACAGTGATTATTAGGAATTTCTAGGAATTTCAGAAGTAGAGAACAGAGAAATGGACATTAGTAAAGAAGTCATTCAAGAAAAATTTCAGACTCAAGGGACATGAGTTTCCAGATTGAAATGCTTTTGACTATATAGGTAAAAAAAAAAAGTATAGATCAATAATATAGAAAGGTATTTTACATTTCTCTTTCAGAATTCTGGAAAGAGTTAAAATGTAAGTTAAAAAACTGCAAATAAAAAAGTGACACAATTTTTATTTTTTTAAAAAGGAAGAAGAGTTTTAACACTTCTCTCCATTTCATTAATTAACCACTAAATCATCACCTCCTGGTAGGATTTCAAATGTGATGCCATATTGATTGTGAGAGGAATGTGAGCCTCAGTCCCTTGAGATTTCCTGTTCTGGAGAGTCCCTTTAAAAAAAAATTCCTCAATGTCCTATTCGTTTTCATTTCTCAGTTATTGCATCTACCTTTTATATTACAGATTTGAGACATGGTCTGTACTGATTTTACTTTGTGATCCACACACAATTCAAGGGCCTGAAAGTTCAGCATGAGTTGCTTTTTCTCTTAGTGGGCATGTGTTTAATAATGGAAGGAAAGAAGGAGAATAAGGCTATTAAAGGCCTGATAGAACCTAAAAGTAAAAATGTACAAACGGTATTTAAAGGGGCACTAAAAAGCAAGTAAGGAAATTTTTTGCTTGCCTTGAACAGTTGGCAGTAAGTGAAAAATTCTACAATGAGATGGCATATATATCTTCACAGTGACATTAATTCAGTCAACCAAATGATGAGGTCACTGATAGCAGAGTGACACATTTCTTAATTCCAGAAGAAACAAACAGTTATATATGAAAGGAAATGTAATCATAGTACACTATATTGCTCAGCTGTGAACAATTATTATATATAGAAGTAATATAAACAATTAGTATTGATGGAACCAAAAAGTGGCACATATAAGGATATGTCAGAATACCCACCTAGAGGTGCTTGAGTAGATTCACAGAGAGGGGATGCCTGGTAAATGTGCAGGTACTGCATTGTCCTCTTCACTCTGGGGCTGTATACAGCAGTCTGGCAAGGCTGCATATGTCTTACTGTAGGAGAATGACCCTCATCACTACATGATGAGAACAGCACCTCTCCTGTTTGATGAGAGGCTGGGAATCAGTAAAATACATATAATTATTTCTTGCTATCCAAATCTTCACTTCCTGAGTATAGATAATGAAAGCTTGGATAGTGAGAATACTAAGTTATTGAAATCTATTGGTTACTGTATTTTAGATAGCAAGTAGCAAAAGTTCAGATAGTAAGGGATATAAGCTCTGTCACACACACAGAAAATAAAGTATGCTTAAATCTCTTCCTGTGACCATTGGATTCAAGTGAAATCTGTATTGGGAGGAGATGGGTAAGAAGTAAAAAGATTGTCTCAAATTAAAAATTCAAAAAATAGTATAAGGGAGAAGTGACATCAGCAAGACGGTGAATAGAAAGTCCCAACCTTCGTTCCCCCACAGAAACACTGACTCAATGATACACAGATCAAAATACCTTTATGAGAAGTCTAGATTCCAGTTAAGTTGCAGTACCCAAGATGAGCACAAAACCAAGAACACCGCATTGAAACAGGTAAGAAGAGCAATGTCATTTTACCTGCATCAGTCCCTCCTCCAAGCAGGCACAGCTTAGCACCAAGAGAGGTTGCCTTAGCCTACTACTTCTTCCTTGTGGTAGATAGAGGTGGGGAAAAGAGAGTGGAATCTCCATCAAATGTTGTTGGCCTTTTGATGCACTGCCTGAGGGGCTAGATTTTGTGTCACCTCACTCAGAGTGCTGATGGATTCAGTGTAGTTCAGGCACCTGGGACAGCTAAGAACAAAGGAACACAGCAGGCAGCTTGCTGTTGCCTGGCACAGCTCTTCAGGATTAGGAGAAGGCACAGAAACTGAGGCTTCTCCTCCAGAAGGGAGGGAGAGGAATGGAGCATTCCTGGCCTTTCACTGTGCTACCTGTTCATCTCAGCAGGGCTGCTAATGAAACTGGCCTACCTTGGTGGGGCAGCTAAAAATAAAGGAAAAGGGATGGGTTCTTGCTGTTTGAGAGGCTGCCCGAATCTCAGCTGGGCTTATTGACGAAAGTCTTTTCTTATCAAAGCCAGTTCATAATGCCTGGGAGAGAGGTGGCTGTTTCTTCAAATGCACAGATACCAACACAGATCTACGAGGAACGTGAAGAATCAGGGAAACATTAAACAATCAAAGGAATAAAGTAAATCTCTAGTAACTTACTGTAAAGAAATGGACATTTTTGAATTGCTTGACGATTTGAAAGTAATCGTCTTTAGGAAGCTTACTGAGTTACAAGAGAACACAGACAACTAAAGGAAATCAAGAAAATGATACATGAGGAAAAAAATGAAAATACGAACAAAAAAATACTGTAAAAAACCACTGAACAAATTTTGGAGCTGAAGAATACAATAACAACTGAAAAATTCAGTTAAGGAGTTCAGTAGCATATCTGATCAAGCAGATGGAAAAGTCAACAAATTCTAAGACAAGTCATTTGAAATTAGCCAGTCAGAGGAGCAGAAAGAAAAAAAGAATGAAAAAGAGTAAAGAGAGCCTAAGGGACTTATGGACCAACATTAGTGATTAATAAGCATTATGGGAGTCCCAGGAGCAAAAGAAAGAAAGGTGTAGAAAACTTATGTAATGAAATAATGGGCTAAAACTTCCCAAATCTGGGTAGGGAAATGGACATCCAGATTGTTGAAGCTCAAAGGATCCCTAAAAGAATGAATCTAAAAAATTCTATGCAAAATACAGTTGACCGTTCAACAACTGGGTTTGAACTGTGCAGGTCCACTTATACCTGGATTTTTTTCAATAAATATCCAGTTGGTCTTTTGTAGTTGCAGTGTTTTTCCCCATGGATTCAACCTACTACAGATCAAAATTTCCATCCATTGTTAGTTGAATCCACAGACGTGAGACCTGGCGATATGGAGGGTCTACTATACTATGCCATGTTATATAAGGGACTTGAGCATCCATGGATTTTAGTATACATGGGGGCTCCTGAAACCAATCCCCCATGGATACTGAAGTCCAACTGTATGATCAGATTCTCAGAAGTCAAAGACAAAGAGAATTTTGAAAGCAGCAAGAGAAAAGTGACTGGTCATATACACAGGAGTCCCCATAAGACTATAAGTAGATTTCTCAGCAGAAACCTTACAGGCCAAGAGGTTGTGGGGTGATATATTCAAAATTTGGAAAGAAAAATGCCTGCCAACCAAGGACACTGTGCCTGGCAAAACTGTCCTTCACAAGTGACAGAGAGATAAAGAGTTTCCCAGATAGAAGCTAAGCCAATTAATTCATCACCACTAGAACTGCCTTACAAAAAATGCTAAAGGAAATTTTTCAAGTTGAATCAAAAGGATACTGAACAGCAACACAAAGCATGTAATAGTATAAAATTCACTGCTAAGGTAAATATATGGACAAATAGAGAATAGTCTAATACCATAATGGTATTATATAAATCACTTTTAATTCTAGAATATAAGTTAAAAGACAAAAGTCTTGAGAATAACTAACTATAACTGCAAAAATATGTTTATGGATATACAATATTAAAAAAAAAATTGTGACCTCAGTAACATAGAGTGTTTGTGAGGTGAAGTAAATGTAGTTTCTGTATGTGATTGAAGTTTAAGTTGTTATTAGCTTTTAATAGAGTGTTATAACTTAAGTTGTTTTATGTTAGCCTCCTGATCATCACAAAGCAAATACCTATAGAAGACACACAAAAGAAAAAGAGAAAGGAATCAAAGAATATCACTACAAAAAGTCAACAATTACAAAGGAAGATATCAAGAGAAGAAAAGGGGGAGAAAAGAGTTACAAGACAGAAGACAATTTTAAAAAATGGCAATAGTAAGTCCTTATGTATCAATAATTACTTTATATGTAAATGCATTTAACTCTTTAATCAAAAGACCTAGAGTGGCTGAATGAATAGAACTTATATCAAAACAAAATAGATTTTAAGCCAAAACTGTCATAAGAGACTAAAAGGTCATTATATAATGACAAAGGAGTCAATTTATCAAGAAGATGTAATAATTATAACAAGATGTGCCCTTTACATCAGAGCACCTAAATATATAAAGGAAAAATTGACAAATCTGAAGAGAGAAATAGGTAACAATACAATAATAGTAGGAGACTTCATTACCTCACTTTCAGTAATGGATAGAGTATCTAGACAGAACATCAGTAAGAACACAGTGGACTTTAACAACACTATTGACCAAATGGAACTAATAGAGATGTACAGAACATCTACCCAATAGCAGCAGAATATGCATTCTTCTCAAGTGCCCATGGAACATTTCCAGGATAAATCACAAGTTAGGTAACAAGACAAGTCTTAACAAATATAAGTAAATTGAAATCATATCTGGTATCTTTTCCAGTGATGGTGGAAGGAAACTAGAAATCAGTAACAGAAAGAAAACTGTAAAATACACAAAGATGTGGAAATTAAACACATTCTTGAACAACCAATGGCTTAAGAAGAAATCAGGGGAAATAAAAAATCTTGAGACAAATGAAATGGGATGCAGCAAAAGCAGTACTAAGAAAGAATTTTATAGTGATAAAGATCTACATTAAAAAGAAGAAAGATCTCAAAAAACTAGTTAACTTTACACGCCATGGAACTTGGAAAAGAAGAGTAAACAGCCCAGGGCTAGCAGAAGGGAAGACATAAAGATAGAGCAGGAGTTAAAGTAGAGATCAGAAAAACAACAGGGGAAAAAACCAACAAAACTAAGAGTTGGGAAAAAATTAGTGACACTCGGAGCTGTTTTTGTGAAAAGATGAACAAAATTGACAAACCTTTAGCTAGTGTAACTAAGAAAAAAAAAGAAAAGGCTCAAATAAAATCAGAAATGAGAGAAGTGACATTACAACTGATACCACAGAAATACAAAGAATTGTAAGAGACTATTATGAACAAATTTATGCCAACAAATTGGATAACCTGGAAGAAATGTATAAATTCCTAGAAACAGACAACCTACCAAGATTGAATTCTGAAGAAATAGAAAATGTGAAAAACCTTTGATTAAAGAGATTGAATCAGTAATCAAAAACTATCAAAGAAAACGGTAGAAGCAGAAGCTTCACTGGTGATTTTACCTAACATTTAAAGAAGCATTAACACCCATACTTCTTAAATGGGTCCAAAAGAATTGAAGAGGTAGAAACATGTCTAAACTCATTGTATGAGACCAACATCACCCTGATACCAAAGCTAGAAAAGGACAATATAAGAAACGAAAACTGCAGAGCAATATCTCTGATGAAAACAGATGTAAAAATCTTCAACAAAGTAATAGCAGCCTGAATTGAACAGTACTTTATAAGGATCATATACCACAATCAAGTAGAATTTATCCCTGATGTGCAAGGATGGTTTGACTTATGCAGATTGATAAATGTGGTACACTACATAAATGCAATGAAGGATAAAAATCATACGATCATCTCAATTGATGCAGAGAAAGCATTAGACAAAATTCAATGTTTCGTGATAAAATCTCTCAACAAACTAGGTATAGATGGAATTTACCTCATCATAATAAAGACCATATATGAAAATCCTACAACTAACAAATAATATTTAATAATGAAAAGTTTTTTCTTTAAGAGCAGGAGCAAGGCAAGGATGCCTACTCTCTGCACTTCTGTTCAACACAGTATTGGAATTCCTAGCCAGAGGAATTAGGCAAGCAAAAGAAATAAAAGGCATCAAATTGGAAAGGAAGAAAATTGTCTCTAGAGTTGACATGATCTATATGTAGAAAACCCTAAAGGTTCCACAGAAAAACTGTTAGAATAAACAAACTTAGTAGAGTTGCAGTATATAAAATCAATATACAAAAATCAATTGCATTTCTATACACTAACAAAGAACTATCCTAAAAAGAAATCAACTATCCTTACAATATTGTCAAAAAGAGTAACTTAGGAATAAACTTAACAAAGGAGGTAAAAGACTTGTACACTGAAACATCAATGAAAAATTCAAAAGACACAAATAAATGGAAAGACATCTTGTGTTCATAGAGTGTTCATAGTTTAGAAAGCTAAATATTGTTAAAATGTCTGTACTACTCATAGCAATCTACAGATTTAATGCAATCCCTATCAAAATCCCAATGGCATTTTTCACAGTAATAGAACAATCCTAAAATTCATGTGGAACCAAAAAAGACTGGCTATCCAAAGCAATCTTGAGCAAGAAGAACAAAGGTGGAGGCATTATACTTCAACACAAAATGAATTAAAGATTTAAATTTAAGACCTGAAACTGTCAAACCTCTGGAAGAAAACATAAGGGAAAGCTTCATGACATTGGTCTTGGAAATGATTTCTTTGAAAAAATTTCTGAAAAAATTAGAAATGGAACTAACGTGTGACCCAGCAATCCCACTTCTGGGTATATATCCAAAGGAAACAAAAGCATGATCTCAAAGAGATATCTGCACTTGCATGTTCATTGCAGCATTATTCACAATAGCCAGGATGTGGAAACAACATAAATGTTCATTGATGGATGAATAGATAAAATGTGATTTTATGTGTGTGTGTGTGTGTGTGTGTGTGTGTATATGTATATATGTATATATATATATTTATATACATGCAATAGAATATGGTTAAGCCTTAAAACAGAAGGAAATCCTGCAATAACAACGTGGATGAATCTGGAGGACATTATGCTGAGTAAAATAAGATAGTAACAGAAGGACAAATACTGCATGACTCCACTTACATGAAGTATCTGGAATAGTCAAACTCATAGAAACAAAGAGTAGAGCTGCTTTTTTTTTTCAGAGTCTGTTGGAGAGGCAGAAGTGGGGGAGACTTAGTCAGTGGGTATTAAGTTTCAATTATGCAAGGTGAATAAGTTCTAGAGATCTCCTGTACAATATTGTGCCTGTAGTTAACAATACTGTATTGTGCACTTACAATTTAAGAGGGTAGATTTCATGTTACATTTTATTACTACAGTAGAAAAAATTTTTATATAAAATACATGAGGAGAAGGAAACCACAAACAAGATGAAAAGACAACCCTCAGAATGGGAGAAATATTTGCAAATGAAGCAACTGACAAGGGATTAACCTCCAAAATATACAAACAGCTCATGCAGCTCAATATAAAAAAAAACAAACAACCTAATCAAAAAATGGGCAGAAAGGGACTTCCCTGGTTGTCCAGTGGTTAAGACTCCACGCTCCCAATGCAGGGGCCCGGGTTCGATCCCTGGTCGGGGAACTAGATCCCACATGCCGCAACTAAAAGAGCCTGCATGCTGCAACTAAAGATCCTGCATGCTGTAGCTAAAGATCCTGCATGCTGCAACTAATGATCCTGCATGCCACAATGAAGATCCTGTGTGCCACAACTAAGACCCGGCACAGCCAAATAAATAAATAAGAAAAAAAATGGGCGGCAGAAGTAAATGGACATTTCTCCAAAGGAGACATACAGATGGCCAACAAACACATGAAAAGATGCTCAACATCACTAATTTTTAGAGAAATGCAAGTCAAAACTACAATGAGGTATCACCTCACACTGGTCAGAATGGCCATCATCAAAAAATCTACAAACAATAAATGCTGTGCAGGGGGTGGAGAAAAGAGAACCCTCTTACACTGTTGGTGGGAATGTATATTGATACAGCCACTATGGAAAACAGTATGGAGGTTCCTTAAAAAACTAAAAGTAGAACTACCATATGACCCAGCAGTCCCACTCCTGTGCATATACCCAAAGAAAACCATAATTCAAAAAGATACACGCACCCCAATGTTCATTGCAGCACTATTTACAATAACCAGTTCATGGAATCAACCTAAATGTCCATCAACAGAGGACTGGATAAAGAAGATGTGGTACATGTGTACAATGGGATATTACTCAACCATAAAAAGGAATGAAACTGTGCCATTTGCAGAGATGTGGATGGCCCTAGAGACTGTCATACAGAATGAAGTAAGTTGGAAAGAGAAAAACAAATATCGTATAATATCACCTATATGTGGAATCTAGAAAAATGATACAGATGAACTTACTTGTAAAACAGAAATAGAGACACAGATGTAGAGAACAAACGTATGGATACGAAGGGAGGAAGGGGGTGGGTGGGATGAATTGGGAGATTGGGATTGACATATATACCCTACTATGTATAAAATAGATAACTAATGAGAATTTACTGTATAGCACAATAGGTGCACAGGAAACTCTATTCAGTGCTCTGTGGTGACCTAAATGGGAAGGAAATCCAAAAAAGAGGGGATATAGGTGTACGTATAGCCAATGCACTTTGCTGTACAGCAGAAACGAATACAACATTGTAAAGCAACTATACTCCAATAAAAATTAAGTAAAAAAAAAAAGTAGACTACCACTTACTAGCTGTGTGACCTATGGCAAATTATTTAATCTCTTTGTGTCTCAGTTTTGTCACATCTGTAAAATGGTAATAATAAAAGTATTTTCCTCCTGGGGAAAAAAATAAAATAAAATACATGAGGAGAAATAAACAGTTCCTCATCTTATTAAAGGAATTTTAACAACAAAAAGAAATACTATAAAGATATATGACTTAAGGAGGACATTTATGGGTGGTTAATAAGTACTGTTTTTTTGTTATGTCCTATTACCATGTTTGAGTGAAAAAGTAACATATATAACTTGGATAAAAATAGATAAAAATATGTGGCCATTCTGTTTCTGAATGTGCTGATCTATTACTTTAAAAACTGTATAAGCATAGCAGATTTTTAGGCCTTTTATTATTTTGAAAACTCTTAAGTTACTTGAATAAATATCCTATATTAAGCAGCATTTATTAACCACAATATTTATTTTGTTATACTTTATATACCATTTGTTATAAAGACCTATCTTTTTCCTGTTTTGGCTTCTTTATTTGAAACCTGAGAAGTTTAAAGCCTTATTGAATAAGGATTATGACTGGGGACAGGAGGTGTGGTAGGGCGGGGTAATCAATCCTGAGGTTTTGTGTTGGTTTTAGTGAGGGCAATAGTTTTACCAGAAGACCAGGTCAGTTTCAGCCACAAACTATGAGGGCAGGAAATTTTGTTTATTGCTCATAGTCTGGCAACTGGTTTTTACATTTACTTTGAATAGATTTGGAATCTTGAGTAATCCTAAAACTGAGTATAATGGCAGTCTTGTAAATATCCAGGATCTCTTTTGATTGCTTCAGATAATTCCTGGTACATCCTTTTGAATCACTGAAATTGGCTCTGGCTCTAGGTATATGACTTGAAACTAAAAATTAAAATTAAACTGTTTAGAAACTCTATAATTTATGCTTTTATTAGAAGGAAGAAAGACTAGGTCATTTTTGTATTTCTGGGGGGAGCCTAAAATACCCCTTCGGACTTTAAAGAGTAAAACTTAAAATGCTTTGTCACTCCTTATAGTTCGTTATGCTGAAAGTCAGATCTTATTTTCTTTATATACAAATATAGTGCTTCCACTTCACTGTTATGTAGAAAGTTGCTAATTAGTGGACACTGAATATTAGAATTTTAACATGGTTTCTTTTTCTGATTGATTGACTGACATCACATATTTATTGAATGTTTAGGAGAGGCCCTGCACTGTACCAGACACTGTGAATACAATGATGAACAAGGCAAATATAACCTGTTGGTGCTTACAATCTTGTGGCCAAACCATACTTATGTCTGCAATATAAGGAATATCAAACTGTGTTAAAAAATATTTCAAATATAATTTTATCATTTCTTCAGACTTCTAATAAAGTTCGATACTGTTGTGGAAGAGACTGCTAGTGCTAACCAGCATCTGTAATCTTTTTTCTGGGCATCCAGCTAGACTATATTTCCCAGTTTCCCTTGCCTTTAGGTACGATATTGTGACTTGAGTTCTGGTGAATGGATTCTGAGTGGAAATGTATACGGGCATATCTTGTTTTATTGCACTTCACTTTATTGCACTTTGCAGATATTGCAGTTTTTACAAATTGAAGGTTTGTGGCAGCCGTGTGTCCAGCAAGTCTATTGGCAATATTTTGACAACAGCATTTGCCCATATTTGTTATGGTGATCTGTGATCAGTGATCTTTGATGTTACAATTGTTTTGGGTTGCCGCAGACTGTGCCCATGTAAGATGGTGAATGTAATTGATAAATGTTGTGTGTGTTCTGACTCCTCCTTGCACTGGCAGTTCCTGCACCTCTCTCCCTCTCCTTGGGCCTCCGTATTCTGTGAGACACAGCAATATTGAAATTAGGCCAATTAATAACCCTACAATGGCCTCTGTTTAAGTGAAAGGAAGAGTTTCAATTCTCTCACTTTAAATCAAAA
Organism: Balaenoptera borealis; assembly: GCF_965194805.1. NCBI lineage: Eukaryota > Metazoa > Chordata > Mammalia > Artiodactyla > Balaenopteridae > Balaenoptera > Balaenoptera borealis. The sequence continues at coordinate 56,388,638 of NC_138865.1, read as the reverse complement.
GCTAGAAATGGTAAGCTTAGTGAGGAAGACACATTGAAAGCCGAAATAGCCCTAACACTAGGCCTCTTGTGCCTGTTAGCCAACTTGTGAAAGCAGAATTCTTGAAGTCAATTAAAAGTGCTACTCCAGTGAACGTATGAATGATAAGAAAGCGAAACAGCCTTATTGCTGATATGCAGAAAGTTTTAGTGGTTTGGATAGAAGATTCAACTGACCACAACATTCCCTTAGGCCAAAATCTAATCCAGAGCAAGGTCCTAACTGTCTTCTGTTCTGTGAACGCTGAGAGAGGTGAGGAAGCTGCAGGAGAAAAGTTTGAAGCTAGCAGTGGTTGGTTCATGAGGTTTAAGTGAAGAAGCCATCTCCAGAACATACAAGTGCAAGGTGAAGCAGCAAGTGCTGATGTAGAAGCTGCAGCAAGTTACAGAAGGTCTAGCTAAGATCTTTAATGAAACTGGCTACACTAAACAAGAGATTTTCAATGTGGATGAAATAGCCTTCTACTGGAAGAAGATGCCATCTAGGACTTTCATAGCTAGAGAGGGGAAGTCAACAGCCTGGCTTCAAAGCTTCAAAGGACATGCTGACTCTTGTTAGGGGCTAATGTAGCTGGTGACTTTAATTTGAAGCCAATACTCCTTTACCATTCCAAAAATCCTAGGGCCCTTAAGAATTATGCTAAATCTACTCTGCCTGTGCTCTATGAATGGAACAACAAAGCCTGGATGATAGCACATCTGCCTATACCATGGTTTACTAAGTATTTTAAGCCCACCATTGAGACCAGGTGCTCAGACAAAAAGATTGCTTTCAAAATATTACTGCTCAATGACATTGCACCTGGTCACCCAAGAGCTCTGATGGAGATGTACAATGTGATTGTTGTTTTCATGCCTGCTAACACAACATTCATTCTGAAGCCCATTAGGAGTAATTTTGACTTTCAAGTCTTATTATTTAAGAAATACATTTTGTAAGGCTATAGCTGCCATGGATAATGATTCCTGTAATGGATCTGGATAAATTGAAAAACTTATGGAAAGGATTCACCATACTAGATGGCATTAAGGACATTTGAGATTCATGGGAAGAAGTCTAAATATCAACATTAACAGGAGTTTGGAAGAAGTTGTTCCATCCCTCATGGATGACTTTGAGGGGTTCAAGACTTCAGTGGAGGAGATAACTGCAGATGTGGGGGAAATAGCAAGAGAACTAGAATTAGAAGTAGAGCCTGAAGATGTGGTTGAATTGCTGCAATCTCATGATAAAACTTTAACAGATGAGAAGTTGCTTTTTATGGATAAGCAAAGAAAGTGGTTTCTTGAGATGAGATCTACTCCTGGTAAAGATGAAGTGAAGATTGTTGAAATGACAACAAATAATTTAGAATATTGCATAAATTTAGGTGATAAAGCAGCAGCAGGGTTTGAGAGGATTGACTCCAATTTTGAAAGAAGTTCTAGTGTGGGTAAAATGCTGTCAAATAGCATTGCATGCTGCAGAGAAATCTTTCCTGAAAGGAAGAGTCAATCCATGTGGCAAACTTCATTGTCATCTTATGTTAAGAAATTGCCACGGCCACCCAGCCTTCAGCCACCACCACCCTGATCAGTCAGCAGCCACCAACATCGAGGCAAGACCCTCCACCAGCAAAAAGATTACAACTCGTCGAAAGCTTTTTTAGCATTTTTAGCAATAAAGTATTGTTAAATTAAGGTATGTACATTTTTTGACATAATGCACACTTAATAGACTACAGTATAGTGTAAACAGAACTTTTATATGCACTGGGAAACCAAAAAAAAATCTGTGACTTACTTTATTGTGATGTTTGCTTTATTGTGGTGTTGGAACCAAACCTGTAATATCTCTGAGGTATGCTTGTACCACCTTTAGGCCTGGCACATAATAAGCACTTTTTAGGTCAGGCACTCTTCTACCAGCTCTCTTGTCTCATCTGCCAGTTGAGTGGAAAGGATTTTAAGGATTCAGCATACCCAAAAGATGCAGGAAGCCTGGGTCTCTGAGTGACTCAGTAGAGCAGAGCACTCTCCCTCTTGAATCCTTTTCTAAGTTGTATCAGACTGATGTGAGACAGAAGTAACAGTGTGTAGGTGTGTGTTAAGCCATTGAGATCTTAGGGTTGCTTTATTTTAAAAACTTCATTCTTTTTCTTTTGAAAATTTTGAAACAGCAGTTATTGTTTTAACATTTTCTAAAATGCATGCTGAACTACCTTTTTCTTTATTTCTTCTCTATTTTGGATTCCTGGTTGGAGATGATTAAGGATAGTTTTCATTGCTATCATTCACTATGCCAGTCAGTCAAGAAATCTTTGGGTGGTTTAAGAATCCCAAGTGAAAAAAATATACTATGGGTGTGTTAGCTAGAGTGTTACAAAGTACTCAAATAAAATAATTGCAAATACTTGGGTTGTTTACTGACTTTAAATTATATGTTTTTCATAATTATAACAGAAATGAAAGCCTAAGGTTTTTTATGCACTGTTCTTTTAATTTAATTTAATTTTATTGAAATATAGTTGATTTACATTGTTGTGTTAGTTTCAGGTGTACAGCAAGTGATTCAGTTATATATATGTATATATATCTATTCTTTTTCATATTCTTTTTCCTTATAGGTTATTATAAAATATTGAGTATAGTTTCTGTGCTATATAGTAGGTCCTGGTTAGTTATCTATTTTATATACAGTAGTGTATGCACTGTTCTTTTTATTTTCTAGATATCATTCTAAAATTGGCTAAACTTAAAAATGAAGAATTTTATTTAGAAAAGTCTGAATGTAATAAAATACATAATATGTCATACATAGACCTCTAGGGATTTTAGTGCACTTATTGCTAAGTCTAGTTATAAATGTACATACTTTTCCTCAATAAAGTATTTGATGTAACAAGTCTTTACATTAAAGCCTCCAACGTTATCAATATCTTACTGGTTTTTGCTGATGTTCTGTCTTTGGTGTCATACAGTGTAGGGAATAACCTTTGAAAACATGTTGGGGAAACTTCTAGAATTTTAAAAAGACTTAAAAAAAAATATTTATTTCCTCCCTCCCTCCCTTCATTTTTTGGCTGCATTGGGTCTTAGTTGCAGCTTGTGGGCTTCTCTCTAGATGTGGCCTCTGGGTTTTCTCTCTCTAGTTTTGGTGCGTGGGCTCCAAGGCGCGTGGGCTCTGTAGTTGTGGTGTGTGGGTTCCAGAGCGCATGGGCTCTGTAGTTTGTGGCATGTGGACTCTCTCATTGAGGCGCACAAGCTCAGTAGATGTGGCGCACGGACTTAGTTGCCCTGCAGCATGTGGGTTATTAGTTCCACGACCAGGGATCGAACCCACATCCCCTGCAATGGAAGGCGCATTCTTTACCACTGGACCACCAGGGAAGTCCCTGAAAAGATTCATAGTTATGGTTTGTTGGAAGATTTCTAGAAATTTTTATGGAGAAAAAGTTAATGTGTTCAGCAGAAGTGAGGACCAGTAGTCTTTATTTCTATCGTACTCTCTTCTGTCTTTTCTTTTTTTTTTTTTAAATGTATAGGAAGTTGCAAACACTCCTCTTTTTTTTTTTTTTTTAATTTTATTTATTTATGGCTGTGTTGGGTCTTCGTTTCTTTGCGAGGGCTTTCTCTCTAGTTGTGGCAAGTGGGGGCCACTCTTCATCGCGGTGTGCGGGCCTCTCACTATCGCAGCCTCTCCTGTTGCGGAGCACAGGCTCCAGACGCGCAGGCTCAGTAATTGTGCCTCACGGGCCCAGTTGCTCTGCGGCATGTGGGATCTCCCCAGACCAGGGATCGAACCCGTGTCCCCTGCATTGGCAGGCAGATTCTCAACCACTGTGCCACCAGGGAAGCCCTGGTTCACTGATTCTTACTCTGTTTTCTACAGAAACTTATTGGGCCCATCCATTGAGTTGTTTATTTTGGTTCTTGTACTTTTCACTTCTAAAATTTTTATTTGGTTCTTCCTTTTTTAAAAAAAAGTTAATTTATTTTTGGCTGCGTTGGGTCTTTGTTGCTGTGCATGGGCTTTCTCTAGTTGCGGCGAGCAGGGGCTACTCTTTGTTGTGATGCACGGGCTTCTCATTGTGATGGCTTCTCTTGTCGCGGAGCATGGGCTCTAGGCATGCAGGCTTCAATAGTCATGACACGCGGGCTCAGTAGTTGTGGCTCGCAGGCTCTAGAGCACAGGCTCAGTAGTTGGGGTGCATGGGCTTAGTTCTGCAGCATGTGGGATCTTCCTGGACCAGGGATCAAACCCATGTCCCTGCATTGGCAGGCGGATTCTTAACCACTGTGCCAACAGGGAAGTCCCTCATTTGGTTCTTCTTTGTATCTTCTGCCTCTTTGCTGAGACTTTCTACTTCTTTGCTGAGGCTTCTAGTTTGTTTCTTGTGTCTTTATAACTGCTTTTTAAAGCATTTTTATGATGGCTGCTTTAAAATTGTCATATAATTCTAACATTTCTGTCATTTTGGTTTTAGCTTTTATTGATTGTTTTTATTCAGTTTTATATATTCCTGGTTCTTGGTATGATGAGTGATTTTTTATTGCAACTAGACATTCGGGTATGATGGGCTGTGCGTCTTACTTAAACCTTCTGTTTAAGCTGGCTTTCTCTGAAACCACTCCATCAGGGGAAGAAGTGGTGCTTCTCTTTTACTGCCAGGAGAGGTTAGACGTTCAGGTTCCTTTCTTGATTCCTGTTGACACTTGAGGAGTGGGGAAGGGTTCTCATTACTGCTGGATTGGCTTGGGAGTTACTGCTCTCTACTAGGCCTCCACTGATATACCCTAGCTGGGAGGAGCAGTAGGACCTCTTTACCGTTCCTCATGTGGCCTCCACTGAGACATGGGGGAAGGGGAGCCTTGTTACTGCTGGGCGGCAGTGTTACTGACGAGGGTTCTTGGCCTTCCCCAATCAATAGAATTGACTAGAGGCCAGACAAGAAATTCAGGCAAGGCTTTATTGGAGCTCCTGCTGCAGCAGTGGGGAGCGAGAACAAACAACAGGTTCCCTTGCTTGCTCGCTTCCTGGGCTGGGAGCCTGCTTTTGCTCCAGGCTCTTCAAAAGTGGCAGTTGGGTTTTTTTCGGTCTCTGTATCTTTTGGGTCCAGAATTTGTCCCAACTGCGCATGTACGCAGTGATTTTTAGTCCCATACAGTTTCTTTGTATTTTGCTGCTCAAGGAGAGGTGTGTCCAGGTGCAAGCATTGCAGCACTGCAGCAAAGGGCCCCAGGTCCCAGCCTGTCTCATTGGTTCTGACTGTCTACTAGCCACCTCTGACACTACCCCAGTGGAGAAGGGGATGTGGGGAGCCTCATTACAGCTTTGCAAGGATTGAAGTCTAGGTTCCTCACTTGGCCTTTGCTAGTGTGGGTGGTAGTGGGAACAAGTTTTTTTTTTTCTTGTGGTGATAGGCTGGAGTAGAGTGGTTAATGTGTAAATATTTTCTTTTTTATTAGGCTATCCCCTTCCTGTTCCCTTTTGCTGGGACTTTTTTCTTACTGCACATGTTGCACCATTTATACTGCACTAGGTTGTTGGCTTTTTTCCTCCAATTCTGAGATATATGAGGCAAAAAGAAAAGCATCATTTTCTCATCATTGTGTTGTTTCTTAGCCAATTTTCTTTCCAGATTCCTAGCCAGTCTGCCTACCTTCGGAGGCACCCCACCTTCGGAGTTTTCCTATGTTTGTTTTATATATAATGCCATGGTTTTTGGTTGTGCTTTGAGGGAGACAAAGAGAAAAAATACATTGTAATTCTTTTTCCCAGTAGTGGAAGATGATCATGTTTTTTAAATCTTATATTTTGACACTGGATTTGAGAGTTAATTGAATTGACGTTGTTGGAACCCAGTGTTCAGAGCAGGGCTTAAACAGTTTGATAAGTGAAGATTTCACCCTAGGGGAGGGCGTTGCGTCATCATCCTTCCCCTTCCATGTCATAGTAGTCTTTACTGATGGTTCACAACTCTCTTTCCTATTGAGCTCTGAATTAAAACAGCATTCCAGTCAGCCCTCTGCTATGCTTTTGCACAGGTGAGAAAGCCTGTTTGCCACGTCTGCCCTAGAGCTTTATTCAGTTGGACATAATTATGTGAATTATAATGGGAGGGTCCCAGCTGGAATACATCCAACATCTATAAAATTGATATAGGTACTCATAAAGTCAAGTGAAATAAGTCATTGTTACTTGAGGGTCTTTGTCTTTAAATTTTCTTATCTTCATCTATGTGTGGGCTATTTTATCCCAGAATTCTAGCATTTAAGTGTAGGCCTTTCAATTCCTGCCATTGGGAATTATCATTTAGGGTTTCTTTTTGTCTTAGGGGGGTTATATAATAAATTTATAATTAGTAAAACAAACCAAAAAGTTTTAAAACCATTTGTAAGTCTAAACTATATTATACTTATGAATGGCAGGCATATCATTCTGTCACCTGGAAATATCACTGAGCAATCCTCATTCTTTTAACAAATTTATAGTTTTAAAGGTTACTCAGGAGAATATAAACCGAGTAGAAAGGGAAGATCACAAAAACTCATTGAGTAGGATTGTAGTGCTTTACCATATATTAGACTTTTGAAAACTATCTTGTAGCAATAAATATTACCTTATGAACAAATGTTTCTTCTTTTTAAAAAATTAAGAAAAGACATGTAAATGTTCAAATAAAACCTCAAGCATTAGAAAATATAAACAATTATGGTAACTTTAAAATTTTCACATGAGACCACAACAGTAATCTTTGGCCACTCAGTAACATTGATAAAGGCTTCCCTATTCTTTGCAGTGCCTTTGGTAAAATTTCATGTTATCATCAAAAATAAATGTTTCAAAGGGAAATGAACTAGATATAATTATATATAAACAATGCTGAGATCAATAGCATTTAAAGTAGTTGGGAAGTAAACTGAACATGAAATACACTTCTGCATCTGCTTATTTTAAAATACCTGGAGGCCTTGTTTTATCCCAAAGGCATTTCTAATTTGCATAGCAAAGATAATATTATTTATATTTTCCTTTAATATTCAGATATGTTTATTTTCACCAGAGAAGAAATGCACCTAACATGTGAAAGCTAGTATCTAAATCTGTGGTTAAGAACCAGTCAGGTATAAGGTAAATAACTTCTGGTTGAAATGGAAAAATAGTGAACTTTTTGAAGTTTCACATTGGGGTCATGAGATAATCTGTTTTATGATAGCATATGAAAGACAACAAATGATCCCAAATGACCATCTCACACTTTGGATTAAACTGAGTCTCTATAGACATTAATATTATGACTAATTTGAAAAATAGATTTTTTTGAAATATCTTTAAAGTGTATTGGTGATTTCACCAACAAAATGACTCTTGGAATCTTAAATGAACTTTATTATTTGAAAAATTATCAAGTATATATATGTATAAATAAAATGTTTGCTATTTTGGAATTTGAAGTTTTAAATTATATAAACATGAATAATATTTATTAAAACATACACAGTATCTTTGTAATATTACTTCAACAAATTTAAAACTTTTTTATTTTAATAAAGAAGCTGTTAAATATAGTACTTATGATGACTGATGATTTCAAAGTTTCACTTTATGTGTAAGACACGTTGCTTTTCAAGAGTGAGCATTAATGGAGGGAAGAAATATTATGAAAAGATAAAATGAGATTATCTTCCAGTTGTGTATATAGATAGTTGTGAGGCAGGAAGTAGTAGCTTTTGTAATTATGAATTGTATTGAGGGAGAAGTACAGCATTACTACTATGACCATGTACACAGTTGCCATTGGAATTATGGATTGGCTTCATTAGGATTCAACACTACCACTTCAGCAGAATTCCCACCATCATAGTTGGTACTGCAAGATTAATTTATTAAAACAACAATAATAATACATATTAATAACTATACTCATAAAATAACTGCCCTCCCCAAATAAACATGTCTTTATTCAGAACATAGTAGGCTCTAAGAGGATCTCTTAGGTGAATATTTGAAATGGTAGAGGAAAGGATCCATAATTCTTTTTCAGTCTAAGGGTTCTCTAGAACAATGAAGGGCTTCAGCCATTAAGAAGGTAGAGGAGGATGCAAAACACGTAGAAAGAGCTTTCCTATGCCTTGTAGGTTTCATCATGCTAGAGAGGCTTTTCTTTCATGTCTTTGCTTTTTTGAAGTATTTTTCTTTAGTTCTCAGAATAAGTGAAACTTTTTTATGATTCTCAACTGAGGGTAGTTTCTCTCATCTTGAACCCTGTTTATAATTTTTTTGTAGATTTTCCATATTCTGCTATGTGCATATGCCCACTGAATAGACTATAAACTCCTTGAGAAGGGTCTTCGTCTTTGATTCACTGATAATATATAGCAAATCATTCATAATGCATAGTGTCTGTCAGTGCTTCTCTAGAGAGTTGCTCCAGATCATCTCTGGGAATTGGGTAGTTGTTATATGAAGAGAATCTCATAACAAACAAAATAGGATACATGGTGGTAGGCATTAGGAAGTAGTGAGAACATATGTTAGAATTAATTTTGGCTTCCTTAACTAAGACGTTTGTTAACTCTGTTTCCAATCTGTTGTTCAAGAATATTTATTAAATCTTTACCTTTTATTTGATTTTGGATTAGAAATCTTAGCTAGGCTATCTTGCCCAGTATACTTTAGTAGTGGGTGCTCACTTTCCTTTCTCAGGGTTGTAGGTGTTATTGGTTCTTTTCCTTGTTTTTCTGATTCTTAGTTTATAGCTGCCCATCATGTGGATGTATTTTGGTTTTGTTACCATTTACAAGGCACATTAAACAGATATTACCTTATGTAATTTAGGTACTTATTGTCTAAAATACTGTAAAACATCATTTGATTATCCACATATGGGTAGTTGATTGTTATTATGCATATTTAATATAAATATTACTGTCCTTTCTACAGTATATTTGCTTTCTATATTCTCCACTCTAACCAGATTGTCTACTTAACATTTTATATGCAAACTCAAGTTTGATGAAGCAGGATTTATAAATAAGATTTTTGAATGGAGTTGCAAGTTGCTTTACATTTAGAGCCGAGTCTTTGACATCTGGATTGTTTGGTTCTTTGCGTACTACTTTTACCTTGACCAGTGACATAATTTCTGACTCCTGATGTTCTAACTGAGTTTTCAGAAAAGCCTTGTCAGCAAGTGGAAAGAACTCAGATATAGAGTTAGAACCGTGTGTTTGAATTTTGACTTTGTTGCCTGTTAGCTTTGAGTTTTGCTAAGTTATATAGCCTCTCCTAAATTTCCTAATTGACAAAGGCAATATCTACTTTACCTACCGTGTGTTGTTAGTAGGAGTTAATTTGAAAATGTCAATAATTTGAAAATTATTATACACTGTAGGAGTTTAAGTGACTGCTGGTATTGCTTCTACCTAGTTCATTTGATAGCAGTCCTCACCCATTCCTGTGCTATCTTGTTCTTAAAGAGAAGAAAATGAAAGGGTCAGAGAAGGGTAAAGCATTTTTTTTTTATATGAAGAAGCAATATGGGTCATTATAGAAAATTTGAGAAAGGAAAAAATAGCAATCATTCATAGACCTACTACCTAGTGAAAACTTCTGTAATGTTTGACATATTTTTCCCAATATTTTTCCTATGCAAGTAGGAAATTTAGGGTTTATTTTTGTTTTGCAAAAATTGGATTGTATTTTTGTACTGTGCTATCACTATCAATAGCATTTTCTTATTTTCCCTCTGCTTTGAAAACTTTATTTTTCAGGACCTGTATAATATTCTACTTTATGAATTTATAATAATTTATTTAATCCCTTACCTATTGTTTGATATTTATAGATAGTCCATTTTTCACTGTTAGAAATATTGCTGTGATAAATATATTTGAAAAAAATCTTCTTGAAAATCTTGGATCAAAGATCTGAACTTAAGCTGTATAATATGTAGCCAATAGCACTATATAAGAGTACCTATTTCATGGCATCCTCACCAGCTTTGTGTAGTTTATTATCATGAAATAATTTAGGTGTGTAAAAATGTATAAAGAATAATTTAACAGCACTCTTATATTCTCTACTCTGCTTAAGTGTTAAAACATTATATATGTATGATTGTAATTTTTCGGTATTCTTTCCAAATGCTAATTTTACTTTCCCTCTCTATGCTTTTGTACCTAAAGACATTATACTTTTCTTAACAAAGTGTAATATTATTTTTTTACAGTTTTATTGAGATATAATTAATAAATTTTAAAAATTGTATAAATTTAAGATGTACAACATGATGTTTTGATTCATATATACTTTGTGAAATCATAGTTACCTTTTTTACATGTTTTGACTACTTAAGATCTAATCTCTTAACAAATGTCAAGTATACAATATAATATTAATAACTATAGTCACCATGCTATACATTCTGTCTTCAGAACTTGTTCATCCTGCATAACTGAAACATTGTACCCCTTGAACAACGTCTCCCCAGTTCTCCCATCCCTTAAAACCTGGCAACCACCATTCTACTCTCTGCTTTTGTGAGTTTGACTTTTTCAGACTCTACATATAAGTCAGATCATGAAGTATTTGTCTTCCTGTGTCTGACTAATTTTACTTAGCATAATGCCCTCTAGGTTCATTCATGTTGTCACAAATGGAAGTATTTCTTTCTATTTTAAGGCTGAATAACATTCCATTCTATACATGTGCCAAATTTTATTCATCTATTCATCCATTGATGGACAATTAGGTTGTTACCATATCTTGGCTATTGTGAGTAATGCTGCAGTGAACATGGGTGTGTAGATAGTTAACTCTTCATGATCCAGATTTCATTGCCTTTGGATGTATACATGGAAGTGGGGTTGCTAAATCACATGGTAGTTCTATTTTCATTGTCTGAGGAACCTCTGTACTGTTTTCCATAGTGACTGTACCAGTTTACATTCCCACCAAGGATGCAGAAAGTTTCCCTTTTTTTCCCACATTCTCACCAGCACTTGTTATCACTTGCCTTTTTTTTTTTAAAATCACTTGTCTTTTGATGATAGCTATTCTAACAGGTGTGAGGTGATAATTCATTTGATTTTGATTTGCATTTCCCTGATGGTTAGTGATTCTGAGCACCTTTTCATGTACCTATTGGTCATTTGTATATGTTCTTTAGAAAAATGTCTATTCAGGTTTTCTGCCCATTTTAAAAATCAATTTTTTTTTGCTATTGAGTTGTATGAGTTCTTTATATATTTTAGATATTAACCCCTTATGAGATACATGATTTGTAAATATTTTCTGCCATTCTGTAGGTTGCCTTTTCATTCTGTTGAGTGGTTCTTTTGCTGTGCAGAAGCTTTTTAGTTTGATTTAGTCTCACTTTTTGATTCTTGCTTCGTTGCTTGGGGTTTTAGTGTAATATCCAAAAAATTGTTGTCAAGAGCATTATTAAGTTTTTCCAAGTTTTCTTCTAGGAGTTTTACAATTTCAATTTTTATGTTTAAGTCTTTAATCCACTTTAATTCTTGTGAGTGGTGGAAGATAAGGGTCCAAATTCATTCTTCTGCTTGTGGTTATGTAGTTTTCCAAAATACATTTATTAATGAGAATTTCCTTTTTCCACTGAGTATTCATGGCTCCCAATTAAAATATTAGTTGACTATGTATGTGAGGGTTTATTTCTGGGCTCTTGATTATATTCCATTGATTTATGTGTCTGTTTTTATGCCAGTACCATACTATTTTGATTACTATAGATTTGTAGTATAGTTTGAAATTGAGAAGTGTGCTGCTTCCAGCATTTTTCTTCTTTCTCAGGATTGCATTGGCTATTCAGGGTCTTTTGTGGTTCCACAGAAATTTTAGGATTGTTTGTGTTATTTCTGTGAAAATTGCCATTAGAATGTTAATAGAGATTGCACTGAATCTATAGATGGCTTTATGTACTATGGATATTTTAGTAATATTAATTATTCCAATCCATGAACATGGAATATCTTTCCATTCATTTGTATCTTTTTCAGTTTCTTTCATCGAAGTCTTGTAGTTTTCAATGTACAGGTCTTTTACCTCCATGTTTAAATTTATTCCTATAATTGTTTTTGATTCTATTGTGAATGGGATTTTTTCTTTATTTCTTTTTAGATGTTTCATTGTTAGTGTATAGAAACACACTGATTTCTTTATGTTGATTTTGTGTACTGCAACTTTATTGAGTTGATTGATTAGTTCTACCAGTGTTCTGGTGGAGTGTTTACGATTTTCTATATATAAGATCATATCATTGAAAAAGAAAGACAGTTTTACTTTTTCTTTTCTAATTTGGGTAAATTTTATTTCTTTTTCTTGTGTGATTGCTCTGGCTAGGATCACCAGTACCATGACAAATAGAAGTAGTAACAGTGGGCATCTTTGTCTTATTCCTGATCTTAGCGGGAAAGCTTTCAGACTTTCACTGTTTAGTATTATGTTAGCTGTGGACTCATCATATATATCTTTTATTATGTTGAGGTACATTCTATTTATACCCAATTCATTGAGTGTTTTTTAATCATAAAAGGATGTTTTGTTTTGTGAAATTCCTTTTCTGCATCTATTGAGATGATCATATATGAGTTTTATCCTTCAATTCTGTTAATGTGTTGTTTCACATTTGTTGATTTGAATATATTGAACCATCCTTGCATCCCAGGGATAAATCTCACTTTATCTTGTTGTATGATCCTTTTAATGTGCTGTTAAATGCAGTTTGCTAGAATTTTGGGGGGGATTTTTGCATCTTGTGTTTATCGGGAATATTGGTCTGCAGTTTTCTTTTAGTTTTCTCGTCTGGTTTTGGTATCAGGGTAACTGTGGTGTGGAAAATGAGTTTAAATGTGTTTTTTTCTTCAATATTTTGGAAGAGTTTAAGAAGGATGGCATTTATATTTTAGGTGTTTGGTAGAATTCACCAGTGAACCATTGGACCTGGGATTTATTTTGTTGGGATGTTTTTGATTCAGTTAATCTCTTTCAAATTTTCTGTTTCTTCATGATTAAGTCTTGGTAGGTTGTCTGTTTCCTCAAATTATTCCATTTCTTCTGTGTTATCCAATTTGTTGGCAAGTAACTTTTTATAATGTCTCTTATTATCCTTGGTATTTCTGTTGTATCTTTTGTGATGTCATTCATTTGTAGTTTTATTTGAGTCTTCTCACTTCTTTCTTAATCTTGCTAAAGGTTTGTCAATTTTATCTTTTCAATAAATCAACTCAGTTTCATAGATATTTTTTTTCCTAGTCTCTATTTGTTTCATTTATTTCTGCTCTATTCTTTATTAATTCCTTTCTTCTGCTGTTTTTGGCCCGAGTTTGTTTTTTTTGTTTAAGTTCTTTGAAGTGTGAAGTTAGGTTGTTTGAGATCTTTCTTTTTTCTTAATGTGGGCATTTCTTGCTATAGATTTTTCTCTTAGAACTGCTCTTGTTATTCCCCCAAGTTTTAGCCTCTTGAAAGCACTTTTTCATTTGTATCAAGTTATTTTATTTCTTTTTTGACTTTTTGCTGTTCAGGAGTGTGTTGTTTAATTTCCACATATCTATGAGCTTCCCAAAATTCTCCTGTTATTGATTTCTGATTTCATGCCATTGTGGTTGTCTGGAAACTTGATATGATTTCTGTCTTCTTAAATTTATTAAAGCTTGTATTATGGACCAACATATGATCTGTACAATAACACAATAATAGTAGGAGACTTTGGCACCCCACTGACATCAATGGACATATCATCCAGACAGAAGGATCAATAAGGCAACAGGATCCTAAGGGACGTAATAGATCAGTTGGACTTAATTGATAATCTACAGGACACCATATCCAAGAAAAACTAGAATACACATTCTTTTCAACCATGCATGGAATGTTTTCAAGGATAGTCCACATACTTGGTCACAAAACAAGCCTCAACAAATTTGTAAGTATAGGAATTATGTCAAGCATATTTTCGGACCACAACTGTATGAAACCAGAAATCAACCACATAAAGAAAAATAGAAAAAGGATGAAAACATGGAGACTAAACATCATGCTATTAAAAACCCAATGGGTCAATGATAAAATCAAAGAAGAAAACAAAATACCTCGAGACAATCAAAAATGAAAACACGACCTTACAAAATCTAGGGGATGCAACAGAGCAGTTCTAAGAGGGAAGTTCATACTGATACAGGCCTTCCTCAAGGAACAAAAATCTCAAATAAACAACTTAACCTGCCACCTAAAAGAATTAGAAAAAGAAGAACAAACAAAACTCAAAGTTAGCAGAGGGAAGGAAATAATAAAGATCAAAGAGGAAATAAAATAGAGAGCAAACAAACAATAGAAAAGATCAATAAAATCAAGAGCTGGTTTTTTGAAAAGATAAACAAAATCGACAAATCTCTAGCCAAGCCTCACGAAGAAGAAAATAGAGAAGGCCTAAATAAACAAAATAAGAAGTGAAAGAGGAGAAGTAACAACAGATAGCACAGAAATACAAAAAAATCCTACAAGAATACTATGAACAGTTATATGCCAATAAACTGGACAACCTAGAAGTAATGGACATGTTTCTAGAGACATAACTGCCAAAACTGAGTAAAGAAGAAACTGATAATTCAAACAGACTGATCACTATATGTGAAATAGAATCTGTAATTAAAAAGCAAAAAAAACAAAACAAAAAAACTCCCTGCAAACAAAAGTCCAAGACCAAATGGCTTCACTGGAAAATTCTACCAAACATGTAGAAAAGAACTTATACCAATCCATCTTAAACTATTCCAAAAATTGAAGAGGAGTGAATACTTCCAAATTCATTCTATGAAGCCACCATCACCCTGATACCAAAACCAGACAAAGCCACTATAAATAAAATTACCAGCCAATAACTTTGATGACTATAGATGCAAAAATCCTCAACAAAATATAAGCAAGCTGAATCCAACAGTACATAAGAAGTATCATACACCATGATCAAGTTGGATTCATTCCAGGGTTGCAAGGATGGTTCAACATATGCAAATCAATCAATGTGATTCATTGCATTAACAAAAGGAAAGACAGAAACCACATATTCATCTCACCAGATGCAGAAAAAGCATTTGACAAAATTCTACATCTGCTCATGGTAAAGACTGTCACCAAAATGGGTATAGAGGGAACATATCTCAACCTAATAAAGCCATTTTCGACAAATCCACAGCCAACATAGTATTAAATGGTGAAAAGATGAAAGCCTTCCTGCTAAATTCAGGAACAAGACAAGAATGCCTGCTCTCACCACTTGTATTCAACATAGTATTGCAAGTCCTAGCCACAGCAATCAGACAGGAAAAATAAAGGCATCCAATTTGGAAAGGAAGAGGTAAAATTTTCCATATTTGCAGATGACATGATACTCTATTTAGAAGACCCTAAATTCTCTACAAAAAAAGGATTAGAACTAATAAATGAATTCTGCAAAGTAGCAGGATACAAGATTAATACACAGAAATATGTTGTATTTCTTTACACTAACAATGCAATTTCAAAAAGAGAAAGTAAACAATCCTGTTAAAAAATCGCTTCAAAAAAATAAAATACATAGGAGTAATCTGATGAAGGACCTATTTGCTGAAAAGTATAATACATTGATAGAGGAAATTGAAGCTGATTCAAAGAAGTGGAAAGATATCCCGTTATCTTGTATTGGAAGAATTAATATTGTTAAAGTGCCCATAATACCCAAAACAGTCTGCAGATTTAGTGCAATCCCTGTTGAAATACCCTTGACATTTTTCACAGAACTAGAACAAATATTCCAAAAATTTATATGGAACCACAAAAGACCCAGAATTGTCAAGGCAATCATGAGGAAAAAGAACAATGCAGAGGCAACCTTTCCAGACTTCAGACAATACTACAAAGCTATAGTAATCAAAACAGCATGACATTGGCACAAAAAGAGACATATACATCAGTGGAACAGAATAGAGATCCCAGAAATAAACCACACACCTACAGTCAATTAATCTTTGACAAAGGAGGCAAGAATATACAATGGAGAAAAGACAGTCTCTTCAGCGAGTGCTGCTGGGAAAGCTAGACAGCCACATGTAAGTCAGTGTAGTTAGACTACTCCCTTATGCCATATACAAAAATAAACTCAAAATGTTTTAAAGACTTAAATCTAAGACATGACACCATAAAACTCCTAGAAGAGAATATAGGCAAAACATTCTTTGACATAAATCATAGCAATATTTTCTTAGATCAGTCTCCCAAGGCGAAAGATATAAAAGCAAAAATAAACAAATGGGACCTAATCAAACTTACAAGCTTTTGCACAGCAAAGGAAACCATCAACAAAACGAAAAGACAACCTATGGACTGGGAGTAAATACTTGCAAATGATGCAACTGACAAGCGGTTAATTTCCAAACTATATAAACAGCTCATAGAACTCAATATCAAAAACAAAACAAACAATGCAATCCAAAAATGGGCAGATGGCCTAAATAGTTATTGGTCCAAAGAAGACATACAGATGGCCAACAGACACATGAAAAGATGATCAACATTGCTAATTATTAGAGAAATGCAAATCAAAACCACAATGAGGTATCACCTCACACCAGTCAGAATGGCTGTTATCAAAAAGTCTGCAAATCATAAAAGCTGGAGAGGGTGTGGAGAAAAGCGAACCCTCCTACACTGTTGGTGGGAATTTAAATTGGTACAGCTACTATGGGAAACAGTACAGAGGTTCCTTAATGAACTGAAAATAGAGATACCATATGGTCCAGCAATTCTACTCCTGGGCGTATATCTGCAAAAGACGAAAGCTCTGGTTTGAAAAGGTATGTGCACCCCCAATGTTCATAGCAGCACTAGTTGCGGTAGCCAAGACATGGAAGCAACCCAAGTGCCCATCAACAGACGATTGGTTTAAGAAGTTGTGTTATAGACATACAATGAAATATATAAAAAACAGTGAAATTTTGCCATTTGCAGCACCATGGTTGGACCTAGAGGACATTATACATAGTGAAGTCAGACAGAGAACGATAAATACTATATGATGTCAATTATATGTGGATTCTGAAAATAGTACAAATGAATCAATATACAAAACAGAAACAGACTCACAGACATAGAAAACTAACTTATGGTTACCAAAGGGGATAAGGAGGAGGGAGTGACAAATTAGGAGTATGGGTTTAAGAGATACACACTATTATACATACAATAGATAAACAAGAAGGATTTACTGTATATTAAAGGGTATTATATTCAATATCTTGTAATAATGTATAATGGAATATAATCTGAAAAAATCTGAATCACTTTGCTGTACACCTGAAACTAACACAATATTGTAAATCATTTATACTTCAATTAAAAAAAAAAGGTCCCATTAGTGGTTGTCAGGGGGGAAAAGATATGAAGAAAATTATCACATGTATAGGTTTCTTATTTGTGTTTCTAAGAGCAATTCTGAAGATTAATTCATTTCTAATTTGAAGGCATGTATTATGGAGCATATTTTTCATGTTGAAGTTAAAACAAAGATTATTAATTTTTAAAAATTATTTTATATTTATGTTGAATGCATTTATAGTTTCTAGAAAAACTCACATTTGTTTTTTAATTTGGCATTCTTTTTAAATTACTTTTTTCACTGGTGAGAATTGTTAATTATCCAGATGAACACAATATTGTTTAAAAAATATTGTTTGGAAAATACTGTGGTACTCATAAATAAGACTGAGTAATTCAGCTAAAGGGTCTTAGGCATTGGTAAGAAAATACTTCAGTTTCATTTTAAATAACTTCTATTCCTATTGTTTGAAGTTTTATGATATTTTCCTATGCACTATCTAATCTGTTAATCCCTTCTAATGTGTTTTTCATTTCAGATACTAAATTTTTCACCTCTAGAAGTTCTTACATTTTTTACATATTCCATTTCTGTTTGTTATAGTCATGTTTTCCTTTAAAATCTTGAGTATATTTTTAATATTTATAATAGGCATTTAAGGTCCTTGAATTTCCTGATTTCATTATATGAGTCATTGATATTTCTCTACATTATGGATCATATATTTCTTCTTTGCATGCCTGGTGATTTTTGATTGGATTCTGGATAGTGTGAATTTCATGTGTGTTTGATGAATGTTTTGTTCCTTTAAAAATATTGGACTTTTTCTTGCATGCAGTTACTTGTAGTTCAGTTTGATCTTTTTGAGACTTTGTTAGCATAGATACAGGGAAGCATTTCTTCCCGTGTAAGGTGAATTTAGTTCCACTGTTAAGACATGGCCCTTGTGGGAACTCTGTCTTATCTCCTGTAGATTACAATGTCTTTCCTCTCCAACTGATGGTAACATGAACTAGTTTTAGTCCTCTGTCACCTCTAGAAATTGTTTATTGCTTTCCAGTGATTCTCTCCCTTGCTTGGAGTACTTTCCTCTCAGTCATGGACAGATCAGTTTTCAAACAAGAGCCCTCTGCCATCCTCTCAGTGCAGCTCTATCCTCCAGTACTTTGCCTCACGAATTCTATGTACCTTGGCTTTCCTGAACTCCAGTCTATGTCTACTCCACTTAATGAGACCCTGAGCTCTGTTTGGGTTTCCCTTCCTTCACTGTAGCTTGGAAACTGCTTTTAGATAGTGACCTGCAGCGATCATAAGCTTACCTCATTAGTTTCCTTCCTTAAGGGATCACTGTCCTTTGCTATTTGTGTCCAGTGTCTGAAAATATTCTGTATGTTTTGTACAGTTTTTAAGTTTTTTAAGGCAGCAGGGTAATTTTGGTGTCTGTATCTCTCTATGGTTGGAAGCAAAATTTAACTCAGCTTTATATGCTGAGGAATGACCCCAAAAATTCAGACAATTTAAAATACATAATGCATTATGAACAGATAGTAACTTAATATACAATTGAAATTATTCCAAGAAAGGAGGTTTTAAAAAAATCTGATTAGCTTAATTTTATTCACATTGCAAGTTAAATTTTCCACTAAAGTACCAGATATAAAGAATTCAACAAATTTTATTGTTGTATTCAGAGTTTCAGATAGCCCTCTTACAATAAAGTTGATTGACTGATATAAATAATGATGTCTGTACCTGGAAATTCTTAGTGGTTAAAAATTTGTGCCAAAACAACTATATTTAACCTTGAGGGTATACGACTTACTTCTTATTACTTGAGTTGTTATAGTCTTAACACTCCTTCAGTTTTAGACTTGAAGAGGAATGTAAGAGCCTGCTGAAATGCTTAGGATAGTATAGGATGAGGTGAGATTAAAGTTGACTGAGACTGAGTAGAATTGTAATTATGGGAATTAAGAACTACTACCAGAAGTTGAGAGACGTTTTAGTAAAGATTTCTGTTACTGTAAGTGCTGTAATTAATAACTATTCACACATTGTAATCTTTAGTCATTTAAATAATAAATTTGTTTTCTTTAGATATAAACTCATAGGTTCCCAAATTGTCTCAGTTCATAGTGCCCTAATTATCTCAGTAATATTTTCATGGCACTTCAATTTAAGGAGAAGTACCTGAGAGTGCTATCAACCAAGTATGTATGTCCAAACAATTTAATAATCATCAAAAATGTACATATAGATTAAAAATAATGTTTTAATTTAATTCTTTAATAGCCATTATTATTTGTTATAGGATGTGTGAGACTGTTGGGTACTAGACAAATTTCTCAAACCTCGGGTTCAGATTGGACACTACCACCCTCATTTCTTGTTTCACTATACTTTTTGCTCTCACCTTGATTTTTATCACAGCAGTTGTCAAAAACCCAACTTCATAAGGACATGACGCCATGCAAGGAATGTAGTGCAATATGATACTGAAACTCTGAACTTACTTTAGCTAGTTAGTTGGTGCAGTGTCCAACAGATGTTAAGTACTGCTGTGTTTCCCCTGTTTAAAATATCCAAAAGAGCCCCTGTGTGTTTGCTACAGCACCCCTGGGAGCCTTGGCACACATTCTGTGTGCTAGAATTAAATCATTCTCTTCTAATTTAAAAAAAATTATTTATTTATTTATTTATTTATTTAATTTTGGCTGCATCGGGTCTTCGTTGCTGTGCATGGGATTTCTCTACTTGCAGTGAGCGGGGGCTACTCTTTGTTGCAGTGTGCAGTCTTCTCATTGTGGTGGCTTCTCTTGTTGCAGAGCACGGGCTCTAAGCGTGTGGGCTTCAGTAGTTGTGGCTCGCGGGCTCTAGAGTGCAGGCTCAGTAGTTGTGGCACACGGGCTTAGTTGCTCTGTGGCATGTGGATTCTTCCCGGACCAGGGATCAAACCCACGTCCCCTGAATTGGCAAGCAGATTGTTAACCACTGTGCTACCAGGGGAGTCCCTTGTCTAATGTTTATTTCTGTTTTGTATGGAATTCCAGCATGATTAGTGTCCTAACTAATTTTTCTATTTCAAAATATAGAATCCTTTTTGATCTTTTGTGATTAGCAAAGTTTCTTAAGAAACTGATTTAATAATGGTGAAATAAAGGAATAGTGTTTTTGGCATTTTTCCTTGGTGGAAAAGTATTTACAGCAGAGACTTCATAGAAAAATGATTGAATACATTGGTTTTGTTTACAAGAACCTTGAATACAAAGAGAAATAGTAAGTAAATAAAATATTAAAACATGAGAATAAATGGGATTAAAATGAGGTACATTATTACTGTACAAGCTAGTGTGAATAAATAGAAAAGAAAAATATGAATTTTATTACAGGGAGGTTTAAGAGAAAATAATTAAAACTATTGATGCTGTTATTGGGTTTCATAGTGTCAATTATTGTCTTGTAATAGACAAAGGATATTCCTGGTTAATCCTTAAAGATAACTTCCCACTGAACTGAACTGTACTATGATTCAAATGATTTTTCAAAATGATGTATTTATAAAGAAGTATATTTTGAACTATGTGGAAAGTATTATTTTTGTGTACTATTATGATAAGTATATATTTTCAGTTACGTGTGTTTGTAGTTTAATACATCATAGAACAACCATAATGATAATAGTGTATGTTTATCGAGTGGGCCACACACAGTTATTAGTGCTTTCCATGTATTGACTAAATTCCTACAATAGTCCTATGAGATAGACTCTATTATTATTCTCATTATATAGATCAAGGAAATGAACCACAGAGAGGTTAAGTAATTTGCCGAAGCTTATAGAGGTAATGAGTGGTGGAATCAAAGTTTGAAATCAGGCAGTATGGTTCCAGAATTTCCATTTTTAACCACTCCCCAAAGAGAGAATTAGCTTTCACCTGAGTGTTAACAAAGAAAATGTTGTCGCTTAGGAAAAAAGAAAACAAGTGAATGTGATCTAAATTTATTTTAAGATCCTAGACTTTAAAGTCTTTTATAAGGAGATTAGTTCAGGGAAAAGGAGCCAACCACAATGCCTTTAAACTTTAAGAAACAGAATAAATATATTACTTAGTGGTATTTTATTTCATTTAAGATTAAATTAGGAATCTTAAATTCAGGATTAAAATTTGAATATGTTTCATGTTAAATTCAAGGAATTGGATTTTAACGAGTAACTACTAGAAGGTAGATCTGTTGCAGAGGTCATACTAACGATTTGGGGGGAGAGTATAACCATGCCTAATCATAATTTTGAACTATAATATTACTAGAAATGAAAGATACTTGGTTTATTGGGCCAGCAATATGACATTTTCCTTGTATCCTTTGCTTCTTAATGAAGACTATTGTTTCTTCCTTTTAAAATATACTTTCATCTCAGCACAAAATACCAAAGCATTCAATTTATATGTATGTTTTTATTGTCTTTAGTCTTCTTGAAATTTCTGTATTTTTTATGAGTTTTTAAGTTCTAGATTTATATAGATTGTGGTATAGTTTGTGTACCTAATGGTGCTTATAAATACTTTTTATTTAATTCAGAATTATTACCTGAATGCCTAATATGCGCTCAGCATTCTGCTTATTATGTGCTCAGCATTCTGCTTATTATGTGAGGGGAGAGAGCGTCAGGGGAAGAAAAAACAGTGTTTCTCAGGAATCTGGTTGTGGTAAAACATGTAATAATTATTTTAGAGATATCTTCCCTGACCTCCTTTATTAACTAAGCAAGCTCTCTTTCCTGCATTTATTCTGTCTCAACATCTTGTTTTATTTGTCATGCTTGTTAAATTAAAAGATTACTTTTTCTGTGATTAAAGATTTGTTTTTCACCCATGAATTGTGAGTGATTCACCCATGAATAAATTCACCCATGAATCTATTAAAGATTTATATAAAATCAGAACTTCTGGAAATCTGTTTAAGGTTAAATTTTAACGTCAGGAATTTTCAAATCGACAGTCGGTAAAGATGGTCTCTCAGCTCAGGCTGTTTTAATAAAATACCATAAACTGGGTGGCTTACACAACATATATTTATTTCTCATTTTCTGAAGACTGGAAGCACAAGATCAGGGCACCAGCATCGTCAGGTTCTGGTGAGAGTCCTTTTCTGGGTTGCAGGGTGCCAACTTCTTATATCCTCATGTGGCAAGGAGAGCTCTGGTCTCTTCATTGCCCTGTGAGGGCACCAATCCCATTCATGAGGACTCTACTCTCATAACTTAATTACTTCCCAGTTCCACACCTCCAGATACCATCATATTGGGGATTATATTTCAACATATGAAGTTTGGGGGCACACAAACTTCCAGTCCCTGACAGATGGTTGAGAGCACAGACTTAGAAGTCATACAGATTAGAGTTTAAATTGCAAATATTTCCATGCCTTCCTTACTTAAATTCTTTAGGCCTCAGTTTCCACATCTGTTAAAAGGATTTTAAAAAGAGTTTGTTGAGGGATTGGAGAAGCATCTAGTTAAAATCTTGTTCTGTAGTAGGTACTCAAAATTGGCATCGATACTTAAAAAGTTCTCTCAAGTGGTCAAAACTTTGATCAGGGATGTTTAAGGAATGTCATATTTAATTTTAATCATTGAGGAGTTGTAATAGAGAGAAGGCATTTATATCAATATTGTCTTTACTGAGTTGTAGATTCATTTGTTCTAAGAGGT
This sequence comes from Balaenoptera borealis, assembly GCF_965194805.1. Taxonomy (NCBI): domain Eukaryota; kingdom Metazoa; phylum Chordata; class Mammalia; order Artiodactyla; family Balaenopteridae; genus Balaenoptera; species Balaenoptera borealis. The sequence continues at coordinate 56,365,533 of NC_138865.1, read as the reverse complement.
TTTTGAGCTGTAATTTACTCATGACCTCTATGAGATTGTGATTTATCAAGGTTTATGATGAGATTGGGGTTATCTGCATTTTAAAACAGCCTCACAGGCAATTCTGACATTCCAGAAGACACTCTAAACTAGAAGGTGAATATTTTTATCCTTATGCATAAAAAAATCTGAGTCAATATTTAACAGGTTTAAAGACTGTTAGAGAAAAATTTACACATCTTTCATTGAAACTTGTTTAATATTGAACTCATATCTGTAAAGAAATTATTTTTCATGATTCTTGGTTAAGAACACAGCTATGTAGACAGGGCCATTTGGTTTGGAACCTTGGCTCCACCACTTGCTTGTTGTATGAATTGAGGCAAAATAATTACTTTTATATGCTTTAGTTTTCTTTTTGTGAAATGAGACTAATGAGTTGTTTCGAGTTAATCAATGTATAGTAATTATAATCATCATCATCGTCATCTTACGTTATAGTTTAAATACCTTTTATGTTTGTTTTTGGAGAGTCTTGAGAAAAACCAGTTAGCATCTTGTAAATAATAGGCTCCCAAAAGTAACTCCTTTTTGATGTTTAATAATTCTTTAATATTAAATCTTTTAATTTTTAAAATAGTGTATATTGTACTTGAATTTGAATACTCGAATTCAAAAATATATCTAAATCTCAAATTGAAGATGTTTAGAGTTTACCAAAATTAATACTTTTTACTTTTTCATTTATATTTTCACATGAAACCTATACAGTAATTGCTTTATTTTCCTAGTTGTTTTTACATCCAAACACCTTATCTTTGTATAAATCTTGAAGACACGTTTTGCTTTCCTTTTAACATTCTATACTTATAATGTGATAGGCTTCTCAATACTTGTTTTCTTTTGCTCTTCTATTTTCAAGGATTCTTTCTCTCTCTCTTTTTCTTTCTTTGTTGAAATGAAAACTCAGTCCTGAAAAATGGTAACCATAAAAAGGAATGTAAAAAGTAATATGATTTTTAGTATTTATTGCATGTTTATTTAGGTATGCATGTTATATCCTTGAAATACTATTGTTTAAGGATTTAACCTCACAGAGGATGAGAGATTATCTCATATTTATGTTTATAGTTAAAGTTTAGGTGCTTAATAAGCAGGCTGTTGTTATAAGGTTATATTATATACTCTCATGACTGGGAAGACCTCCCTCCTGTTCCATTCCACTCCTAAACACATGGGTTGCACAGCTGCTGTATAGTTGTACACTGTCCCATGTGTATTAAGCGAACACAGCCTGCAAAAGGGTTGCATTTTGGAGCATGGTGGTAACATGGCTGGTTGGAGACCACAGAAGTATAGCTGCCAGAGTTCTTCCATCTGGCAGCAGTGCTGCTAGGCAGCTCCACACAGGGCATAAATATATTTTTGCTGAGCACTTTTCCTATTGCAACAGCCACGAATGCCTAGGCAGCGATGTGGATGGCTGGCAAGATGGTCAAAGGGACTAACAGAAAGGTGTTTAATTGGAGCCACTCTACTGTTTAAGGTGAAAGAACATTCAATAAAGTACGAAGAAACACATTTGAACTCTTACTATACATGCAGGAAGCTTGACAAATAGTCTTTTAACTTTTACGAAGACCTTTAAATTAAAGAATTGTGAAATTGTAGTAAAGCATAACTACTTTAAAAAATTAGCCTTTGTATGCATGGCAGAAGGTGACACAGAAATATAATTTTTGATTTTAAGAGAAAATAATTGTGATTGTCTTCATTTGATGAAAGTTTATGTCTGCTTTCATTAAAAATTCCCAGAACATTGAACATAAGTCAACATTCCATGGAGAAGGAGGTATTATGCAACTTGCATGTGTGCATATCTGCATATCGGAGCACAAAATATTGACATGATAATTGCAGTCAAGCCTGAGTGAACAGTGGCCTGTGGGAATTCAGCTGGTGTTGTACCAACTGGATGGCTGCTCAGGACACAGTTTGAAATGCAAGGTGCAAGTTAGCACTTTATTCAGCACAGGCAGGCATCATTTAAAAATCCTTGGGGGCAACCCTGGTGATGTGCAGATGTTAAAACAGTCTGTTCTGAAGTGCTGATATTTTTGAACACTGTAAGAGACTTCTCAATTCTGGGTAAAAAATATTTACACAATTATTAAAGACATATAATACACAATCTTTTCCAATTCTTTTATGGATTTTTTAGATAATAAATGTTGAGTATATGCAGAAGTAACTGGACATGTGGTTAAAAAAAAGGAACAGGAAAATCAGGAACTAAATAGAGTCATTTAATTTCTAACTATAAAATAGAAAAGATTTTGAGTTTCAACTTTGTGTACTTAGAAATGATGTTAAATGAATAAGGATATCTGAAACAATGGTATATTTTTTAGTCATGTATCAAATCTAAACTGTTATGTTCTATTATCGCTTCTTTGTTTAAAGACTTCATCAGTACTCCATAATTTTACTAATTCAGATTCAGATGTTGTAGCCTAAGTCTGTTCTTTGTTCTAGTTTGGAGCTACCTGATTGAACGGGGAAAAAAAGAATAATTTTTCATGTCTCAGGCTGACTCTTCTAGCACAGGTTTTGGCTTTCACCTGTAGTTTAAATATATATTTTATATTGAAAAACAAAATACAGTAGTTAGACATTCTGGATTATGTAATAAAAATTAAGTTGTGATCTTAAGACAAAATAGATGTTTCAAGTATACTTGAACCTTTAAAATATTTTATATCAGAGGTTTTATGTGTATTAGGATCTGTTGACTTAGTAATGTGTTTTCATTCAGAATATTAAGATGTTTTTCTATAGCTGTTTTTACTGTGGAATAAATGTTTGAAAAATATTTGTGTTAAGTTTTCAAGTTTTTCTCTTTTTTGAGTTTTCTTACTATATTATTCATAGAAGCCATTCTAGTAATTTATTATACATACTCAAAATAGGAAAATAGTTATAAAACAGTTTGTGGATAAAAGAATAAATAATTTGTAATGGTATAATTCTCATTTCCCTAAACTTCCATTTTTGTAAGTGTTACTGTTTTAGAATCCTAACGCATAGTAGAAATTGAGAATGCATTTAAATGGAAAGCCCTTAATAAGAATAAAATGTACATTTTAATAGATTCTGTTCTTAAATGAAAGAAAATGTTAGTATAATGTTTATTTTGTGCATTAGTGTTATCTGTTAATTAAGAATAATCAACGTCAGTGAGTTTTGCTTTTTTATTTTCTTTGTTTTCTAATTTAAACCAATATCATTGCCTCATTTATGGTTAAATGTTTCTTTTAGACTCTAATATTTCATTTTTGACATCTCATTAAAAATGGGCTCAAACCCAGAAAGTATGATCCTGTCATATTGTATAATATATGGCATGGTCTATAACACAATAAAATTTTGTTTCTTAATGATTTAGAATAATTTCTCAGATTTTTGAGTCTAGAAAAATGGCAAAAAGTTAGCATGGTAATTCATGTGGCTAAGTACAGCAATGTTAAATGCTTAAATGGGAGGTACTCTTGGGAAAAGTGATTGGAGCTTTAAACTTGTACAAATTTGACAGCCTCTCTTCACTTCATTTTTCATCCTAAAGAAGTCTGCAGATATTCTTAGCTCACATCATTATTGCACATCAGTGGTTCTAATTAGCTAAACAGGAGTTTGTCTCAGTCATTGATCATCATCAACTTCTTGACAGTGTCTTTATTTTTAGGAACCTTTTTTTAATGTCTTGTAAATACATAAACTGTACATTAATTGAATTGACCAGATAGGTTGGTGATTTTTAAACTCAAAGCAATTTTTTTCATTGTGTTATTCCAAGTAAAAAATAGCGTATTCATATTGTAACATTGTTTTCTCTTGGGAGCATTTTCCTGTTAAGAAAATATTAGATATCCCATACCACCAGGAGGAGCTGCTGAACAAATCTCTATATAGATTTTGAATTGTGATATTTTTTTCAACTTCAAAACTATAACATAGTAGTGAATTTTGGAATTTTTTGTTATAAAATATATCATTGAGGTATATTTTTGAAGTTTATATTTTATATGAAGATTCATATTTCATTTATGACCTATACTTTCAGTATTATATTATTCACCTTAATCTATTGAGAAATGTGTCAGTTATTGTTATTTCAGTGACTCTCAGACTTCAGTGTGTATCAGAATTTTTTGAGGCTTTGTGTTTTAGTCAGTTCGGGCTGCTATAACAGAATACCATAGACTGGGTGGCTTAAACAACAAACATTTATTTCTCATAGTTCTGGAGGCTAGGAAGTCCTATATCCAGTTGCCTGCCAACTCCATTCCTTGTGAGAGCTCTCTTGTAGACAGCTGCCTTCTTGAAGTATACTCACATGATGGAGAGAGAGATCATCTTTCTCTCTAATCTCTCCGTCACTAATCCTATTCATGAGGGCCTTACCCTCATGACCTTCCAAAGGCCCTACCTCCAAATACCCTCACATTGGGGATTAAGGCTTCAACATATGGGTATGAAACTTTCAGTCCATAGCACCTTATTGTTAAGCACAGATCGCTGGGCTGTACCCTTGGAGTTTCTACCTTCAGGGTGGGAGGAAGATGGTGCATTTCTAACAAGTTCCTAGGTGATGCTGATGCTATTTCTTTGGTGACCCACACTGAGTAGCACTGGGTTAGAATGTGAGTGAGTTTTGTACATACTTGCGTCATAGGAGATAATTGCTCTGGTACCAAGCTAATTTGGAAGCTGTAATAATGCTTTTGTTTGGGGTTTATGGCCTATAGTCTAATTTTATCCTTATCTCATTTAAAAGGACCACCAGAATTTATTTTGACAAAAGTTGGTATTTTTTAGGCTTGTTACAAAAGAGTGGATTAGAAAGACATTATCCTTGTAAATTAAACTAATTCCTGGGAAGTTAAAAATAGATTCATAGTATATTCAGGAAGGAATTTACAGAGGAAGTTTCTGACTGGAATTAATATCTTGGCTGTCTCAACCTGGGTCTTTGTCCTTGGCTAAACCCAATCATGCCCTGCCCTTTGGGATTTGAAGTTATTTTTCTCCTGATCCATATACAGTTGACCCTTGAGCAACCAGGGGTTAATCCCTGTATAATTTATAGTTGGCCTCCATATTCTTGGTATCTCTGCATCCACAGATTCAACCAACCATGGGCCCTATAGTACTGTAGTGATTACTATTGACAAACATCTGCATATAAGTGGATATGCAGTTCAAACTTGCCTTGTTCATGGGTCAACTGTACCTTAAATGGATGTAGTATTCTTTTTCAATAGTTATGATTTTATAATGGTAAATTAAAACTTCAAGTGATATTTTGAAATTGTACGTTAGTGACAAGTGATAAAAAATATGTATTTTTAATATACAAAATAGTTTTATAGATCAGTAAAAATAGTAAGATATAAAATAGTAGATACATTGACAGGCAATGGCAAATTAGGGGGGAAAAGGCATTTCAATTTCTGAGAGTATGTTTAGTTTCACTGTTAATAAAAGAAACACAAATAAAAAGAAAGCCTGGTTGAAAACAGTGGATTGTGATCATGCATTAAATGTGCTGATAATGCTTGGTAAAGAGGAAATAAAATAATAAAGCAGGATAAAGTGCAAATAGTAAAAATAGTAGTCATAACATGTTTGTGAAATTTCAAACGTTGTTTATTCCAACTCTCCATCTACTGTGTGCCTACATCCAGAGGGCTGACCATGGCTAGAGAAAAACTTTGAACCATGATGACTGGTCTTATGTAAATTTATGACCATTAACCTCAGTGCTTAATACTGCCTGGTAGTCGTCCTGTTTTGTTTTGTTTTGTTTTTTTTTTTGGTTTTCTGGCTCACTTACTATCCCAGTATCCTAGAAGATTATTTTATGCTTACTCACTTGTCAACTTCTTTTTTAATCTTTAAAAAAAATTTTTTTTGGCCACGCCACATGGCTTATGGGATTTTAGTTCCCCAACTAAGGATTGAACTCACGGCCTCAGCAGTGAGAGTGCCGAGTCCTAACCATCGGACCACCAGGGAATTCCCAACTTCTAACACTTTGTTTCTCATTCTCATTCTCAGCTCGTAGCTGTTATAAATTTGTTAAATTAATACTTGTTAAGTAGAGCACAGGGTCGTGGATGGTGAGCCATGGTTCAACAACAGACCAGAAGAGAAATTGAAATAGAAAAATTTATTACTCAAAGGTCCTGGAGGAAGTACTTGGCATGCTTCAAGGAACAACACGGGGAGATCAAGGCAGAGTGCAGACAGAGAAGGACAGACCTGGGGCACATGCCTTTATTAAAGTTAATGGGTGGAGTACTTTCAGGTAAGCCCCACAGGGGGTCTTATCTAAGGGGCACATAAGGGAAAGGCGTTGGAAGGCAGGAGAGACTACTGATCAAGGGCTATTGGGGAAGTCATATCAGGGACTTAAATTTACTTGTGACTCTGCAAGCTGCTGTCTCTAGGGCATGCGCTTGCATGAGGGACTAAAGTCAGTTTAAGTTTGCTGTTCTTTGAGTTATGCTCTTGCCTCAGTGCTTTGCACTTGTTACAGGTCCCATGGCTTGGAAAACTCTTCCGTGAGAGCTCCATGTCTCTCACTTCCTTCCTTTAAGTCTCTACCCAAATACCACCTTTAAGGACAGTTATTTGTTAATTATTCAGTAGCAACATGCAACCTTCCTTTTACTCCCCAGTTCTCTAAAGCTAGGCATCTCTTTCTCTGTTACCCTAGTTCACTGTCCTTATTATACTTATAGCCAATTAACATATTATGTATTCACTTATATATCATTTATTTTCAATATCCATAAACTAGAATGTTAATTCCATGAAGGCAACCATTTGGCCTATTTTGTTCACTGCAGTATCCCTGGTCCCTAAGAGAGTGCCTGTCATATAATGAGTGCTCAGTAAATTCTGATGGAATGTAGATATGGATTTGGGGGGTGGTATTTATTTTGTTAGGTACTCTTTTAGTCTGAGAACTCTATTTCTGTAACATTCTCAGCAATTATCTCCTAAAAATATTGCTTTATCTTTCATCCCACTATTATCTGCTTCTAAAACTCTTTAGGCATATGTTGGAGTATCCCAATTAAAACCTACATGTCTTAACTGTGGTTTCATATTTTTCATCTCATTGTTTTTCTATGCAGTATTCTGGATAAATCCCTCATTACTATCCTCCTTTTCACTAATTCTCTTTTTGCGTCTATTTTGAGCTTAGCCCATTTAATTGTTTTTTGATTCGTTGATCATAATTTTTATTTTCAAGGTTTTTTTTTTTTTTTAAATGAAGTTCTATTTTTTAAAAATTTATTTATTTTATTTTTGGCTGCGTTGGGTCTTCGTTGTTGCGGGCTTTCTCTGGTTGTGGCCAGCTGGGACTACTCTTCATTGTGGTGCACGGGCTTCTCGTTGTGGTGGCTTCTCTTGTTGCGGAGCATGGGCTCTAGACACGTGGGCTTCAGTAGTTGTGGCACGCAGGCTCAGTAGTTGTGGCTTGCGGGGCTCTAGAGCGCAGGCTCAGTAGTTGTGGTGCACGAGCTTAGTTGCTCTGCAGCATGTGGGATGTTCCCGGACCAGGACTCGAACCTGTGTCCCCTGCATTGGCAGGCGGATTCTTAACCACTGCGCCACCAGGGAAGTCCTGTATTTTCAAGGTTTCTAATAGATTGTTTAGATCTACTTGTTTTTGTTTTATTTCTTGTTTTTGTTTATAATTTAGTCATTCTTTTATGTCTTTAAAGATACTTATTTTAAAATCTTTTTCAGAGTGTTCTAATGTTTTCATTTTGTCTAGAATGATTGCTTCACATTATTGCATTAGTGTGTGCATGTGTTGTGTTTGTGTGTAGAGCATGTTTTTTCTTAATGTGTTTTGGATTTTTTGTCTGTGGTCACATCTTGTGTGGGAGGGTTGCTGTTATGGTTCTCATCCTCTTCTTTCCCCAGTACTCCTCCTTTTCTAATGCTTTTTTCTCTAGAAATTTTGTTCTTGTCACTAAATTGTCACCCTCACCACAACCCCCCATCCTGAAATAGGTTTTATATTGGTAGTTTGGGGCTCTTAGCCAACAGTACAACAGAGGATTTACTATACTTAGTACATGAGCTGTGGGGTGCTTTGGCTCAGCCTGTGATTGGATGCTGTATCTATAAACTTTTGCCTTTATAGACTTTCATGTAAGCCTTAATTCCAGGCAAGGATGGGCAGAAGTTTTTTCAGCCTTCTTTCAGGTGATGGGAGTTCCACCCCAGTCTCTGATTTAAAACAATGGGCCTGGCTATGCTTCTACTTATTGAGCAGGACATGTTTATTCCCTGTAGTCTCCAGGAGCCAGCCTCCTTTCCACCTTAGCCTGCATCTGGATCTGGACAGCAGACAGCAGCTTCATCCCCATTCATAGCATTGTATTTCTGTTTAGTTTGTGATCCTCAGATGTGACTGTGTCTCCTTAATTTTTTTCCTTTGTGTTTTTCTATTAATACTATAATTTAGAGAATATAGAAGAGCCTCAAAGTGTGAACTTACTATGCTAACTTATTGGAAGTCTAATTTAAAAAATTTTAATGTATTATTATGCCATCTGCATCTATCTCCTTTAACTAGTGGTGTGCTTTTTTTGTTTTTCGTTTTTTTAATTGAAATATACTTGACATATAATATTATATTAGTTTCAGGTGGACTACGTAGTGATTTAACATTTATATACATTATGGGATGATCATGATAAGTCTAGTAATCAACTGTCCCCATGCAAAGTTATTACACTCTTATTTACCCTATTCCTTATCCTGTATGTTGCATCCCTGTGGTTTATTTATTTCATAACTGGAGGTTTGTACCTCTAAATCCAATTCACCTATTTCCCTTCCCTCCTTCTCTGGCACTACCCATTTGTTCTCTGTATCTATGAGCCTTCTTCTGTCTTGTTCTGTTTGTGGTTTTTTTTTCTTCTGTTTTTCAGATGTCACAGATAAGTGAATTTATACGGTATTTGTCTTTCTCTCTCTGACTTATTTCATTTAGCATAATTCCTCCTAGATCCATTCATGTTGTTGCAAATGGCAAGGTTTCATTTTATTATACCTAAGAAATATGCCATTGTGTATATATACCACATCTTTATCCATTCATCTACTGATGGGCACTTAGGAGGCTTCCATACCTTGGCTATTGTAAATAATGCTACAATGATCATTAGTACGCTTATATCTTTTTGAACTAGTGTTTTTGTTTTCTTTGGGTAAATACCCAGAAGTGAAATTGCTGGATCATTATGGCAGCTCTATTTTAAACTTTTTAAATTTTTTGAGGAACCTCCATACTATTTTTCATAGTGGCTGCACCAGTTTACATCCCCACCAACAGTGCACATCCTCACCAATACTTGCTATTTGTTGTCTTTTTGATGATTGCCATTCTGACAGGTGTGAGGTGGTACGTCATTGTGGTTTTAATTTGCATTTCCCTTATGATTAGCGATGTTGAGCATCTTTTCATGTGTCTGTTAGCCATCTATATATCTTCTTTCGAAAAATGTCTATTCAGGTCATCTGCCTATTTTTTATTTTAATTTTATTTTTTTTGGTGTTGAGTTGTATGAATTCTTGGTATATTTTGGATATTAACCCCTTATCATCAAATATACTGTTTGTAAATATCTTCTCCTATTTAGTATGCTTCCTTTTTGTTTTGTTGATTGTTTCCTTCATTGTGCAAAAGTGTTTGAGTTTGATGTAGTCCCATTTTTTTATTTTGCTTTTGTTTGCCTTGCCTGAGGAGGCAGATCCAAAAAAATACACTGTGACTGATGTCAGAGAACATAGTGCCTAGGTTTTCTTCTAGCAGTTTTATGGTTTCAGGTCTTTTATTTAAGTCTTTAATCCATTTTGAGATTTTTTTTATGGTGTGATAAAGTGATCCAGTTAGATTTTTTTTTTTTTGCATGTAGCTGTCCAGTTTTTCCAATACCATTTATTGAAGAGGTTGACTTTTCCCCCATTGCATATTCTTACCTCCTTTGTTATAGATTAATTGACCATATAAGCGTGGGTTTATTTTTGGGCTCTATTCTGTTCCATTGGTCTATGTGTCTGTTTTTGTGCCAGTACCATACTGTTTTGATTACTGAAGCTTTGTATTATGGTTTGAAATCAGAGAGTGTGATACCTTCAGCTTTGTTCTTCTTTCTCTAGATTGCTGTGGCTATTCAGGGTTGTTTTGTGTTTCTATACAAATTGTAGAATTATTTGTTCTAGTTCTGTGAAAAGTGCCATTGGTATTTTGATAGGTATTACATTGAATTGTAGATTGCCTTGGGTAGTATGGTCATTTTAACAACATTGATTCTTCCAATCTAAGAACATGGTATATCTTTTCATCTATTTGGGTTACCTTAAATTTCTTTCATCAGTGTCTTATAGTTTTCATAGTATGAGTCTTCTACCTCTTTGATTAGATTTATTCCTAGGTATTTTATTCTTTTTGATGCAATTGTAAATGGGATTTTTCTTAATTTCCCTTTCTGATAGTTACTTGTTAGTGTATAGAAATACAACTGATTTCTGTATGTTGATTTTGTATCCTGTAACTTTATTGAATTCATTTATTAGTTCTAACAGTTTTTTTTTTGTAGCTTCTTTAGGATTTTCTATAGTATCATGTCATCTGCAAACAGTGGCAGTTTTACTTTTTCCTTTCCAATTTGGATTTGTTTTATTTATTTATTTTTCTAGTCTGATTGCTGTGGCTAGGACTTCTAATACTATTTTGAATAGAGTGCTGAGAGTAGGCATCCTTGTCTTGTTCCTGATCTTAGAGGAAATGCTTTCAACTCTTTACCTTTAAGTATTATGTTGGCTGTGGGTTTGTCATATATGGCCTTTACTATGTTGAGGTAAGTTCCCTCTATTTCCACATTCTGGAGAGTTTTTATTGTAAATAGGTGTTGAATTTTGTCAAAAGCTTTTTCTGCATCTACTGAGATGATCATATGATTTTTATTCTTCAGTTTGTTAAGGTGGTGTATCACATTGATTTGTGGGTATTGAACCATCCTTGTATCCCTGGGATAAATCCCACTTGATCATGGTGTATGATCCTTTTAATGTATTGTTGAATTTGGTTTGCTAATATTTTGTTGAGGATTTTCAACAAAAAATCCTGTAATTTTCTTTTTTTGTCTTTGTCTGGTTTTGGTATCAGGGTGATCCTGGTCTTGTGGAATGAGTTTGGAAGCATTCCTCCCTCTGCAGTTTTTTGGAATAGTTTGAGAAGCCTATGTGTTAATTCTGCTTTAAATATTTGGTAGAATCCACCTGTAAAGCTGCCTGGGCGTGGACTTTTGTTTGTGGGGAGTTTTTTGATTACTGATTGAATTCCATTACTGTTAATTGGTCTGTTTATGTTTTCTCTTTCTTCCTGATTCAGTCTTAGGAGTTTGTATATTTCTGGGAATTTGTCTACTTCTTTTAGGTTGTCCATTTTATTGGCATATAATTGTCCACAGTAACCTTTTTGATCCTTTGTAATTTTATGGTGCTGGTCTTAACTTCTCCTTTCCCATTTCTGATTTTATTTATTTGGGCCATTTCTCTTTTTTTTTTTTTTAATTTTATTTATTTATTTATTTATGGCTGTGTTGGGTCTTCGCTTCTGTGCGAGGGCCCTCCCCAGCTGCGGCAAGTGGGGGCCACTCCTCATCGCGGTGCGCGGGCCCCTCACTATTGGCCTCTCTTGTTGCGGAGCACAGGCTCCAGACGCGCAGGCTCAGCAATTGTGGCTCACGGGCCCAGTCGCTCCGCGGCATGTGGGATCCTCCCAGACCAGGGCTCGAACCCGCGTCCCCTGCATTGGCAGGCAGACTCTCAACCACTGCGCCACCAGGGAAGCCCTCTTTTTTTTTTTTTTTATAAATTTTATTTATTTATGTATATATGTATGTATGTATGTATGTATGTATTGGCTGCATTGGGTCTTCCTTGCTGTGCTTGGGCTCTCTCCAGTTGTGGCGAGCGGGGGCCACTCCCCGTCGCGGTGCGCAGGCCTCCCACCGCGGCGGCCTCCCCTGTTGCGGAGCATGTGCTCCAGGCGCGCAGGCTTCAGCAGTCGTGGCTCGTGGGCTCTAGAGCGCAGGCTCAGTAGTTGCTCCGCGGCATGTGGGATCCTCCCAGACCAGGGCTAGAACCCGTCTCCTGCATTGGCAGGCGGATTCCCAACCACTGCGCCATCAGGGAAGCCCTCTCTTTTTTTCTTAATGAGTCAGTTTTGGATAGAATGTTCTGTATATATTGATTAATTACATCTGGTCTAATGTGTCATTTAAGGCCAGTGTTTCTTTATTGATTTCTGTCTGTATGATCTGTCCATTGATATTAGTGCTGTGTTAAAATCCCCTACTGTTATTGTATTACTGTCAATTTCTCCCTTTATGTTTCTTAATATTTTCTTTATGTATTTAGGTGCTCTTATGCTTAGTGTATATATATTTACAATTATTATATCTTCTTGTTGGGTTGATCCCTTGATCATTATGTAATGTCCTTCCTTGTCTCTTGTTACAGTCTTTAAAGTCTATTTTGTCTAAGTATTGCTACCCCAGCTTTGTTTTTGTTTTCATTTGAATGGAATTCCTTTCTCCATCCCCTCACTTTTAGTCTGTGTGTATCTACATCTGAAGTGAGTCTTGTAGGCAGCATAGATATAGAACTTATTTTGTGTCCATTCAACCACTCTTTGTCTTTTTTTTTTTTTTTAAAGGCATGTTTTTCTTTTTTTTTTTTTTTTTTTAATTTTTATTTATTTATGGCTGTGTTGGGTCTTCGTTTCTGTGTGAGGGCTTTCTCTAGTTGCGGCAAGCGGGGGCCACTCTTCATCACGGTGCGCAGGCCTCTCACTATTGCGGCCTCTCTTGTTGTTGAGCACAGGTTCCAGATGCGCAGGCTCAGTAATTGTGGCTCACGGGCCCAGCCGCTCCGCGGCATGTGGGATCCTCCCAGACCAGGGCTTGAACCCGTGTCCTCTGCATTGGCAGGCGGACTCTCAACCACTGCGCCACCAGGGAAGCCCTCTTTGTCTTTGGAGCATTTAGTCCATTTACATTTAAAGTAATTATTTAATAGCTATGTATTTATTACCATTTTGTTAATTGTTTGGAGATTGTTTTTGTAGGTTTTTTTTTGTTCATTCTCTTCTTGTTCTTTTGTTTGCTCTCTTCCCTTATGATTTGATGACTATCTTTAATGTTATGTTTGGGTTCCTTTCTCTTTTTTGTTTGTGTATTTGATATAGGTTTTTGACTTGTGTTTACCATGAGGTTCATATATAACAACCCATATATATGTGATTAATTTAAGTTGATGATCTCTTTAAGTTCAATACAGTCTAACAACCCTACATTTTTACTCCACCCATCCCCACATTTAATGTTTTTGATGTCATGTTTTACTTCTTTTTGTATTTTGTATCCTTTACATATTGTAATAATTACTTAGTATGGATATGGATGATTTTACTATTTATGTCTTTTAACCTTCCTACTAGCTTTATCAGTGACTGATGTACTACCTTTACTGTATGTTTATCTTTACCAGTGAGATTTTTCTTTCATAATTTTCATATTTCTAGTTGTGGCCTTTTTTTCTGCTTATGGAAGTTCCTTTAACTTTTCTTGAAAAGCCATTTTAGTGGTGCTGAACTCTTTCAGCTTTTGCTTGTCTGTAAAACTCTATCTTTCCTTCAAATCAGAATGATAGCCTTGCCAGGTAGAGTATTCTTGGTTGTAGACTTTTTCCTTTCATCACTTCGAATATGTCGTGTAACTCCCTTCTGGCCTGCAGAGTTTCTGCTGAAAAGTCAGCTGATAGCCTTATGTTAGTTCCTGTGTACTTAACAGGTTGCTTTTCTCTTGCTGCTTGTAAGAGTCTTTTATTTTAATTTTTGCCATTTTAATTATGATGTGTCTTGGTGTGAACCTCTTTGGGTTCATCTTTTTGGGGAGTCTCTGATTCCTGGCCTTGGATGTCTGTTTCATTCCCCAGGTTAAGGAATTTTTCTGGTATTATTTCTTCAAATAAGTTCCCTGCTACTTTATCTCTCTCTTCTCCTCTGCTACCCCTATATGCAAACGTCAGTATGCTTGATGTTGTTCTAAAGGTCTCTTAAACTATTTTCCTTTTTAAAAATTCTTTTTTTCTTTTCTGCTTGGGAGAATTCTACTGCTCTGTCTTCCAGGTGCTGATCCTTTACTCTGTATCATCTAATCTACTGTTGATTCCTTCTACTGTATCTTTTATTTCAGTTATTGTATTTTTCAGCTCTTGTTTGGTTTTTCTTTATATTTTTAAACTCCTTTTGGAATTTCCACTGTGTTCATCCAGTTTTCTCCCCAGTTCATTGAACCTCTTTTTGATCATTACTGAATTCTTTTTCAGGTAGATTGTTTATCTCTACTTTGTTTAGTTCTTTCTTTTACTGAGGTTTTGTGTTATTTATTTGTTTGGAACATATTTCTCTGTCTCCTCATTTTGCCCTATTCTCTATGTTTATTTCTGTATGTTAGGTCAGTCAGTTACATTTCCCAATTTGGAGAAGTAGCCTTATGTAGGAGACACTCCATGGGGTCCAGTAGCACACTCCCCTCTCATCACCAGAGCTATGTGCTCTAGGGGTTCTCCTTATGTTGGCAGCATGTATCCTTCTGTTGTGGTGGGGCCAACTACTGTGGATATGTTGTTAGGCAGAGCTGGCCCCTGGCCCAACTGGCTGTGAGGCTGTGCCTCATGCAGTGGCTGTAGGCCTGCTGGAGAAAAAGGTAGGTTTTCTGTGTTATTGGCTGTATGCCCAGGGGAGCCTGGGGCTGGGTCCTTGCATAGCTGTCTGTGCAGCCTGGGGTGATTTACAGCTGGTGCTAGCCCACAGGTGGGTGCCAAGTCCCCTGGTGCTAGTAGGGTAGGGGGAGGATTCCAAAATGGTACTTGCCAGTGCTGGTGTTATTGCAGTAGAACAAGTCCCCAGAAATGGCTGCCACCAGCATCTCTGTCCCCCAGGGGGTCCCAGTTGCCTCTTGCTTCTCCAGGAGGCTCTCCAAGACCAGCAAGTGGATCTGATCCAGACTCTTTTCATACCGCTGCCTCTGCACTGGAACTTGGACTATGTGAGATTTTGTGCATGCTTTTTAAAGGCGGAATCTCTGTTTCCTATAGCTTCCAGCTCTCCTGAACATGAACCCCACTGGTTTTCAAAGCCAGATGTTCTGTGGTCTTATCTTCTTGGTGTAGGATATCCGGGCTGGAGAGCTTGACATGGCACTCAGATCCCTTGCTCTTTGGAGAAGACCTCTAAAATTGTGATTATCCTCCCAATTGGGGGCCACCAATCCTGGAGTGTGGATCCTGACTATATTGTGTCTCTATCCTCCCTAACCATCTTATTGTGGTTTCTTCATGTCTTTATTTGTGGAGTATCTTTTCTGCTAGTCTTCAGTTTACTCTCATAAATAGTTGCTTCATAAGTAGTTGTAATTTTCATGTTGTCCAGGGAGGGAGGTGAGTTCAGGGTCTTCCTACTCTGCCACCTTGGTCACCAGCAGTGGAATGCTTTTATGATTGGTGTCTCTTAATTCTAATATCCCCTGTGCCTTCTAAACTCCTTTGCTTCATCTCTTTCTTAAGTAAGGGTTCTTTCTTTCTTCTTACCTGTATACTTTGTGATTCATGAGTGATTTAGGTACAGATTTCTATTTATTTTACCTATTTTTAAAGTTTAAAAAAAATATAACTGAGCACCCAATACAGTTCTCCCCGATTTATTTATTTATTTATTTATTGGCCACACCCCACGGCAGGTGGGATGTTAGTTACCCGACCAGGGATTGAACCTGTGCGCACTGCATTGGAAGTGCAGAGTCTTAACCACTGGACTGCCAGGGAAGTCCCCCCCATTTATTTAATGTTGGTTATTAGTAAGTTTTCTCTCTTTTGAGGCTTTTACTTAAAAAATGATAACTATTTTATTTACTTATTTATTATTATTTTATAATTTTATTTATTTATTTATTTATTGCTGCATTAGGTCTTCCTTGCTGCGTGCAGGCTTCCTCTAGTTGTGACGAGTGGGGGCCACTCTTGGTTGGGGTGCGCTGACTTCTCAATGCGGTGGCCTCTCGTCGCGGAGCATGGGCTCTAGGCATGCGGGCTTCGGTAGCTGTGGCACGTGGGCTCAGCAGCTGTGGCTCGAGGGCTCCAGAGCGCAGGCTCAGCAGCCGTGACGCACGGGCCCAGTTGCTCCGCGGCACGTGGGAGCCTCCTGGGCCAGGGCTCAAACCCGTGTCCCCTGCATTGGCAGGCGGACTCTCAACCACTGCGCCATGAGGGAAGTCCCCGATAACTATTTTATTCTTAACATAATTGCATATATAAAGCATTTACATTAACAAGAGCATATTAACATATTCAGTAATTATTTTAAATTTATGATATAGTGGCTGTTGTAATCAAGATTAAATGTGTTTTAATATGTTTTGTAATGCATCTAAATATAGAAACTAAACTTTTTTTTTAGTATGAACTTGTCTTAGTTGTCAGCAGTTGTAAGTTGTTGTCGCTTGCCATATGGTTTCTGATTAATTCTGAAAGGGCTGTCAACTTCTGATAATTTAATTTTCTATATTTTAATGTGAAACTCATTATCAGGATGTGAAAATTTAAATAATTTTTCTACCAGTTATGACTAATAAACTTTCAATATATATATTTTTTGTTTCTAGAGAAAAACAGAAATCTGAAGCAAAAGACAGAAAAGTTTTAGAAATTCTGCAAGTCAAGGATGCTAAAATACAAGAATTGGAACAGGTTGGTGTTACAACAGAAAATACTAAATTTATAATATTTGTTCCAGGTAGTAGGTCTTTACAAATATTTAAAAATTTTTTTGCGATAATGTTCATAAAGAATATCAGGGTCATTGTGTCAAACTATTACTATAGTCAAATTACTATAGTACTTTAGTCAGTTATTCTTTGTTTTCTGAATTAATAGACTATGTTATTTATACAATAAAACTCTTAAGATGATATTGTAATTTTATAGTAGTAACTATCAATCAATCACTTTTTGTTGAAATCTGCTTTTTTTTTTGTAACAATTATCATTCCCTTCTGAAACTTAGAAATTTTAAAACGGTTTAATTTGTAGAAAAGATTTAACAACTGGGATGATTCTATTTGATCTTTTGAAAACTTGCATTTGCAAATTATGCAATTCTATAATTGTAATTATACAATTACATATAACTATATATTTTAAATTTTATTATACTCAGTATATTATCACTACAAAAATCCATGTGGTCATTGCTTCCAGGAATAATCTTCAAGGTATTAACATCTTAAAAATAAAGGTGAAAGAAATTTAAGAATGGCCTATATCGTGATATAATATTTAAATTCATTTTATACCCAGTAGCTCTTTATAGGCTAAATTATCTGTATTTTCTAGATTAAATGAAGGTTCTTTCTGGCACCTATGCTCTTCCGACTTCTTACTCTATTTTCCTTCCTAGCCAATTAAACAATCATGAGAACTTTCATCTAAAGTTGGTTATTGTTATTAAGTTGTTTTATTAAAGGACTAAAAATGGAAGTTAATGTAGATAAAAGATTAAATAATTTTTTCATTCTCTACATCCATATAAACTTGTTCTAAAATTGAATATAGATTCCTATATGACATATAAATTTGAAATTTATACCTTTTCTAGCATTGTATTTTCCTTATGAAAATGTCATAATTGGTGCTATAATGATAAAAGTTTAAAAATAACTTTTTGGTTTATTTTGGGAAAAAGCAGTTGTATTTGCCACTCGAATATCAAACAATATCCAAATGAATTTTAAGATAGATAAGTATTGCCATATGCCTTGTATATTAATTAGGCTAGTCTAAGCTGCCTAATAGATACAATGTTAAGACTTGGAAGTGGCAAACATAATTTGTACCAGCATTTCATTGAGAAAAACCAGTCATGGCCACTGCAAGATTCAGGGGATTTGGGAAAATGTAGATCCAGGCTGAGCAATCTCTTCCTCAGTCACAAGTCTGTTCTGTGGGGGAGAATGGATTTTGGCACTCTTTTTGATATCCTTTGGCATTAAGTTTGCAGTACTTTAGGGAATGCTCAGTTTACCAGGTCTAGATAATAATAGTGTAACATTTAAAAAAATGTTGACTTTCTTAAATGACAATATATTTTTCCTTTGTCTTTGCTAAATTCTTTTTCTGCTTCCTTTTCCTTGGGTAGATATTATTTCATTATTTACTTTTTGAGTAGAATCGTTTAGCTCATAAAATATTAAATGCCCATGAGAGATGTTATTTGTTTTTTAGGCACCTAATTTGTTTTCTAGGGCCTTTAATTTCTTAGCCTAAACCATGTGTACTTTTGTGCAATAATGGTTGTCACTTTCTACAGGGTATATTTTCAGTTTAATTCAACAAATTGCTGTATTAAATGTAGACATTATCTTGTGATGGTACTGTGGAAAATTCAGAGTGAAATTTCTTGCCTTTAATGATTTCTAAGTCTCTATGAGCAGTAGGGTGGGGATAAAAGTGAGGTGCAAGTAACCATATTTTGCTACATTAGATTAAGGTTCTGTGAGGGTGGGGACCCTTGTATACCCAACATCTAATATTTACCATATTGCCTGATTTATAATAGATGCTCTTTGAATATTTTAAAATGTGGGACTTAAATTGAATAAAACCAATGTATTTTAAGTGCCATGAGAGAATCACAAGCAGAATGCTATAAAGATTCGAAGGAAGGAGAGATTAAATTCTGTGGAGAGGTCTTAAGGTATTCAAATGGTTTTAATCGGTAGAGATTATAGGAGGATTTGCCCATGGTGAACATCAGGCAAAATTCTTGAAGGTGGGAGTGTAGAGTATGTTTGGGTGATACTGAAATTTATAGTTTGTTTCATAGATAATATGTAGCCGTGTAGGCTGAGATAAGACGAATGTTATATCGGACCTGTATTAAGGAAAGGCCTTGATTGCTTGAATGAAGTAGTTGGACTTACAGGCCAAAGGAATCTATCTAAGCTTTTCATTCACTTAAATTAATTAATCTGTAATCTCTGAAAATAAAACTGATAATCCAGTATACAATTAGAAAAAGAAAAGCAGAAAGTAGAATGATCTGTAAGGAGATTATTTCATAGTATAAGAGTAATGACATGAACCTGAACTACTAGTTTTGCAAGAATTAAAGATATATAAATTAGAACCATAAGGAACTGACAGTAATTCGAAAGTGACTCTTAGGTTTTCAGCCTGGAGAATCCAGGAGAGCAGTGGCGTTGTTGTCAGAAAGAGGGTTAATATAAAGAGGTACAACTTACTGTGAGGATGACTTCTGAGCTTCTTTTAGACAATTTATGTTTTAGTTATTGGTGGGAATTCCATTTAGAGATTTTTAAGCAAACCATTGAAAGCATGGATCCAATCCTTGGGAAGGAGTTTTCTCCTTGATATATAGATATTTAATGTTATAGTTAGAGGGAAGACTTTAAACAGAATTCTAAGAACTAGATATTTACTGATATTATTAATGGGTGAGAGGAAGAACAAGTTTCAGTTAAAGAGATGAAGACTGTTCAGAGAAGTAGAAAGAGAGAAGTATAATATCATATGTCATGAATTGAGAGAGGAGAGTTTCAAGAAGCAAAAGGTGGTTAATGTAAAATGTTACAAAATTCATGGGGTTTGTGAAAAAATATTAAATTCAGCAATCACGAAGTTTTTAGTGATTTTAGAAAGCAACACAAGTGGAATGGTATATGACATTCTAAGAGATCACTGAATTCTTAGAAAGTAATGGAAACAAATGAGGAAGTTTAACAGTGCAGAGAAAGAAATTTTTGCATTTAAAAAATGAAAAGTAGTGGAGAAGGAATTAAAATACACAATACAAAAGACTTAATTGAGTTAACAGAATTCTAGTTGAAGGTGGAGACCATGAGATCAAGAAGATAACAAGATTTAATACATTTATTCTAATTTTTTCATCTTTTTAGTCATTCAGATTATATCTTAATTTTCTTCTTAAACTATTATCTTTCCTCCAGCATTCTTTCAGTTAAATTTGTTATATATTTGTTCATCCTTTAACATTGCATATTTAGATGAATCTCTTGTATATACTACTTGGTTGAACTTTGTGTCTTGACTCAATATATACGTCTTTACCTTTTTAGAGGTAAGTTTATTCCATCTGCGTAAGATCTGATATACTTATTTGATCTTTGTTCTCTGATTGACCTTATGCTTTCTGCTTTAGTATTTTCTTTGTCTTTTTAAAATTTGCCACATATCTGTCTTCTCTTCATTTGTGTGTGTGTGTATGTGTGTGTATATGTGCATGCACTCTTATGTTGATAATTTGTAAGGTTTAGGGTCTGTATCAGTTCGTCTAGTGATTAAATTTATTATTTTATATATAATATTTAACACTATACTTTTAAAAAATATTATTTATTTATTTATTTATTTATTTATTTATGGCTGTGTTGGATCTTCGTTTCTATGCAAGGGCTTTCTCTAATTGCGGCAAGCGGGGGCCACTCTTCATCGCGGGGCGCGGGCCTCTCACCATCGTGGCCTCTCTTGTTGCGGAGCACAGGCTCCAGACGCGCAGGCTCAGCAATTGTGGCTTACGGGCCCAGTTGCTCCGCGGCATGTGGGATCTTCCCAGACCAGGGCTCGAACCCATGTCCCCTGCATTGGCAGGCAGATTCTCAACTACTGCGCAACCAGGGAAGCCCAACACTATACTTTTTAAAGTTGAAGTATAGTTGATTTACAATCTTATGTTAGCTTCAGGTATATAGCAAAGTGATTCAGTTATATATATGTGTGTATACATATATGTATATATATTCTTTTTCAGATTATTTTCCACTGTAGGTTATTACAAGATATTGAATATAGTTCCCTGTTCTATACAGCAGGTCTTTGTTGTTTATCTTCTTTATATATAGTGGTGTGTAGCTGTTAATCCCAAACTCCTAATTTATCCATCCCTCCCTTTTCCCTTTGGTAACAATGTTTGCTTTCTATGTCTGTGAGTCTGTTTCTGTGTTGTAAATAAGTTCATTTGTGTCATTCTTTTGGATTCTACATATAAGTGATATCATGTGATATTTGTCTTTGAACACTATACATCTTGATGCTAACATATTCTAAAAAGTATAGATAGTATCTCTCAACTGCATACTGTAAAAAAAAATGAGAAAATTAGCATATTTTTACTTATTCATCCTTTCTCCTGCATTTTAAAGTGAACTTAAAGAGAGTAATTGGAGGACTTAATTTCCTGTTCTTAGCATTGTTGGTTGTATTTTTTTATACTGTCAAGATTTCCAGTGTTTATGTTTCATAACCATTTTCTCTATTATTTTCTATTATAAATTCTATAGGAAAATATCTTGAGGTACATTAGTTTTTCTCCTGCTGTATAACAAATTAAAGCCTTAAAAGAATGTACACATTTATTAAATTGCTGTGGGTCAGGAGTCTGGGCATAGTTTAGGTGGGTCCTCTGCTCATTATCTCAATTGTAATTGAGGTTTTGATTGGGTTATGTTTTCATCTGGAGGCTTAATTTGGGAAGAATCTCCTTCTAAGCTTATTCAGGTCATTGGCAGAATCCAAGTCCTTGCAATTTTAAGACTGAAGTCCTAAACAGGAACAAAGTCTGTAATAGGATTCTCCAGAGAAACAGAACTAATTGTGTGTGTGTGTGTGTGTGTGTGTGTGTGTGTGTGTGTGTGTGTGTAGAGATAGATAGATAGATAAAGATATGAGAGAGAGACAGAGACAGAGAGAGATTGAGAAGTTGATTTTAAGGCATTGTTTCATGTTTTGATAGTTGTGGTCTGGCAAATCTAAATTCTGCATAACAAACTGGAGACCCAGGGAAGAGTTGATATTGCAACTGAATCCAAAAGCATTCTGGAGGCAGAATTCCTTCCCCCTCAGAGGCTTAGTTCTTTTTTTTAAGTTCTTAAATTGGTTGTATGAGACCCATTCACATTATGGAGGCGTTATCTGCTTTACTCAAAGTCTACTGATTTAAATGTTAATCACATCTACAAAACACTTTCACAGCAACATCTAGACTGGTGTTTGATTAAAAACTGGTTATCATGGGTACAGTGGTTTAACCAAGTTGACACATAAAATTAATCAAATGGGTAAAATGTACTGAGAGAAATAGGCCGTTAGTGTGAGGATTTATGTTTATCTGCTAGGGGTTAGGCTGTGTTTACTGTTTGTTTAGCAAAGGCTAACGTTTGCTTTGGTGTTCTTTTTATTTGGGTTTCTTGAGAGACTTCTTAAATATCATCTGAAACACAAAGTTCTTTCAGTTGTATTACCTTTTTATTATACAGAAGCCCTATTGATGAAACCTATTGTGAGGTGTCTGGGGAGGGGAAGTATTCCATAGTCTTATGTTTAGGTCTCAGTCTTTTAGTGAGATTGTGCCCCTAGGCTCTGACCTTCACAAGTGCTTCTCAGTTTTTTCCCCCTTAGGAGAGATTGGAAAGCTAGAGGGTTTTGGAGTTGGGTTTTTACATCCTGGGGGTTGGTTAGTCTCTGGTAAAATCCCAGCAGGCTCAGGTAAAATAATTTCCCTTGAGGAGAGGCCTTGTTAAGAAATATATACTTAGGGCATATTTTATTTTATTTTATTTTTAAATTAGTTTTTACTGGAGTATAGTTGCTTTACAATGTTGTGTTAATTTCTACTGTACAGCAAAATAAATCAGCTGTACTTATACATATATCCCCGCTTTTTTGGATTTCTTTCCCATTTAGGTTACCACAGTGCATTAAGTAGAGTTCCCTGTGCTATACAGTATGTTCTCATTAGTTATTTATTCTACACATTATATCAATTGTGTATATATGTCAATCCAAATCTCCCAATTCCTCCCACCCCCACACCTTCCCCCTTGGTATCCATACAGAGAAACGTCTCTGTTTCTCTTTCTACTTTGCAGATAAGATAATCTGTGACATTTTTCTAGATTCTACATGTATGTCTTAATGTATGATATTTGTTTTTCTCTTAATGACTTACTTTACTCTATATGACGCTCTCTAGGTCCAACCATCTCTCTGCAAATGACCCAGTTTTGTTCCTTTTTAAGGCTGAGTAATATTCCATTGTATATATATGTACCACATCTTCTTTATCCACTCCTCTGTTGATAGTCATTTAGGTTGCTTCCATGTCCAGGCTTTTGTAAATAGTGCTGTAATGAACATTGGGGTGCATGTGTCTTTTTGAATTATGGTTTTCTCAGGGTATATGCCCAGTAGTGGGATTGCTGGGTCATATGGTAGCTCTAGTTTTACTTTTTTAAGGAACCTCCATACTGTTCTCCATAGTGGCTGTATCAGTTTACATTCCTACTAAGAGTGCATGAACGTTCCCTTTTCTCCACACCCTCTCCAGCATTTACTGTTTGTAGATTTTTTGATGATGGCCATTCTGACTGGTGTGAGGTGCTACCTCGTAGTTTTGATATGCATTTCCCTAATAATTAGTGATGTTGAGCATCTTTTCATGTGTCTGTTGGCCATCTGTATGTCTTCTTTGGAGAAATGTCTATTTAGGTCTTCCACCCATTATTTTGATTGGGTTTTTTCTTTTTTTGATATTGAGCTCCATGAGCTGCATGTATAGTTTGGAGATTAATCCTCTGTCAGTTGCTTCCTTTGCAAATATTTTCTCCCATTTTGAGGGTTGTCTTTTCGTCTTGTTTATGGTTTCCTTTGCTGTGCAAAAACTTTTAAGTTTCATTAAGTCCCATTTGTTTATTTTTGTTTTTATTTCCATTACTGTAGGAGGTGGGTCAAAAAAGATCTTGCTGTGATTTATGTCACCGAGTGTTCTGCCTTTGTTTTCCTCTGAGAATTTTATAGTGTCCAGTCTTATATTTAGGTCTTTAATCCATTTTGAGTTTTTTTTTGTTTGTTTGTAGAATGTTAGGAAGTGTTCTAATTTCATTCTTTTACATGTAGCTGTCCAGTTTTCTCAGCACCACTTATTGAAGAGACTTTCTCTTCTCCATTGTATATCCTTGCCTCCTTTGTCATAGATTAGTTGACCATAGGTGTGTGGGTTTATCTCTGGGCTTTCTATCCTGTTCCATTGATCTATATTTCTGTTTTTGTGCCAGTACCATGTTGTCTTGATTACTGTAGCTTTGTAGTATAGTCTGAAGTCAGGGAACCTGATTCCTCCAGCTCTGTTTTTCTTTCTCAAGATTGATTTGGCTCTTTCGGGTCTTTGTGTTTCCATAAAAATTGTAAATTTTTTTGTTCTTTTTCTGTGAAAAATGCCATTGGTAGTTTGATAGGGATTGCATTGAATCTGTAGATTGCTTTGGGTAGTATAGTCATTTCCACAATATTGATTCTTCCAATCCAAGAATATGATATATTTCTCCATCTGTTTGTGTCATCTTTGATTTCTTTCATCAGTATCTTATAGTTTTCTGAGTACAGGTCTTTTGCCTCCTTAGGTAGGTTTATTCCTAGGTATTTTATTCTTTTTGTTGCAATGGTAAACGGGATTGTTTCCTTAATTTCTCTTTCTGATCTTTTGTTGTTAGTGTATAGGAGTGCAAAAGATTTCTGTGTATTAATTTTGTATCCTGTGACTTTACTAAATTCACTGATTAGCTCTAGTAGTTTTCTGGTGGCATCTTTAGGATTTTCTGTGTATAGTATCATATCATCTGTAAATGGTGACAGTTTTACTTCTTCTTTCCCAATTTGAATTTCTTTCATTTCTTTTTCTTCTCTGATTGCCGTGGCTGAGACTTCCAAAACTATGTTGAATAAATAGTGGTGAGAGTGGACACCCCTGTCTTGTTCCTGATCTTAGAGGAAATGTTTTCAGTTTTTCACCATTGAGAATAATGTTGGGTGTGGGTTTGTCGTATATGACCTTTATTATGTTGAGGTAGGTTCCCTCTATGCCCACTTTCTGGAGAGTTTTTTATCATAAATGGGTGTTGAATTTTGTCAAAAGCCTTTTCTGCATCTATTGAGATGGTCATATGGTTTTTGTTCTTCATTTTGTTAATATGGTGAATCACATTGATTTGCGTATATTGAAGAATCCTTGCATCCTTGGGATAAACCCCACTTGATCATGGTGTATGATCCTTTTTATGTGTTGTTGGATTCATTTTGCTAGTATTTTGTTGAGGATTTTTGTGTCTGTGTTCATCAGCGATATTGGCCTATAGTTATCTTTTTTGTGATATCTTTGTCTGGTTTTGCTATCAGGGTGATGGTGGCCTTGTAGAATGAGTTTGGGAGTGTTTTACCCTCTGCAATTTTCGGAAGAGTTTGGGAAGAATAGGTGTTAGCTCTTCCCTAAATGTGTGATAGAATTCGCCTGTGAAGCCTTCTGGTTCTGGAGTTCTGTTGGTTGGAAGATTTTTAATCACAGTTTCAATTTCATTACTTGTGATTTGTCTGTTTATGTTTTCTATTTCTTCCTGGCTCAGTCTTGGGAGATTGTACTTTTCTAAGAATTTGTCCATTTTTTCCATGTTGTCCATTCTATTGGCATATAGTTGCTTGTAGTAGTCTCTTATGATCCTTTGTATTTCTGTGGTGTCAGCTGTAACTTCTCCTTTTTCATTTCTAATTTTATTGATTTGAGTCCACTCCCTTTTTTTCTTGTTGAATCTGGCTAAACGTGTATCAATTTTGTTTATTTTCTCAGAGAACCAGCTTTTAGTTTTATTGATCTTTGCTATTGTTTTCTTCCTTTCTATTTCATTTATTTCTGCTGTGGTCTTTATGATTTCTTTCCTTCTACTAACTTTGGGTTTTGTTTGTTCTTCTTTCTCTAGTTGCTCTAGATGTAAGGTTAGGTTGTTTATTTGAGATTTTTCTTGTTTCTTGAGGTAAGATTGTATTGCTATAAACTTCCATCCTAGAACTGCTTTTGCTGCATCCCATAAGTGTTGGGATGATGTGTTTTTGTTGTCATTTGTTTCTTGTTATTTTCTGATTTCCTCTTTGATTTCTTCAGTGATTTTTTGGTTATTTAGTTGCATATTGTTTAGCCTCCATGTGTTTATGGTTTTTACGTTTTTTTCCCTGTAATTGATTTCTTATCTCATAGCGTTGTGGTTGGAAAAGATGCTTGATACGATTTCAATTTTCTTAAATTTACTGAGACTTGATTTTTGACCCAGGATGTGAGCTCTCCTGGAGAATGTTTTGTGTGCACTTGAGAAGAAAGTGTATTCTGCTGCTTTTGGATGAGATGTACTATAAGTGTCAGTTAAGTCTGTCTGGTCTAATGTGTCATTTAAGGCTTGTGTTTCCTTATTAATTTTCTGTCTCGCTGATCTATCCATTGGTGTAAGTGGAGTGTTAACGTCCCCCACTATTGTGTTACTGTCAAATTCCCCTTTTATGGCTGTTAGCATTTGCCTTGTGTATCGAGGTACTCCTAAGTTGGGTGCATAAATATTTACAATTCTTATATCTTCTTCTTGGATTGATCCCTTGATCACTATGTAGTGTCCTTCCTTTTCTGTTGTAATAGTCTTTATTTTAAAGTCTATCTTCGGGCTTCCCTGGTGGTCCAGTGGTAAAGAATCCACCTTCCAATGCAGGGGATGCGGGTTTAATCCCTGGTTGGGGAACTAAGATCCCACATGCCGTGGGGCAACTAAGCCCACGCGCTTCAACTATTGAGCTTGGACGCCTCAACTGGAGAGCCTGCGTGCCACAAACTACAGAGCCCATGCGCTCTGGAGTCTGCATGCCACAGCTACAGAGCCCACATGCCCTGGAGCCCATGTACCACAGCTAGAGAGAAGTCCGCGTGCCACAGCTAGAGAGAAGCCCGTGTGCCACAGCTAGAGAGAAGCCCGTGTGCTGCAATGAAGAGTGTGCGTGTTGCAACTAAATATACTGCATGCTGCAACGAAGATACTGCCTGCTGCAAGTAACACCCGGCGCAGCCAAAAAATAAAATAAAATAAAAATAATAAAGTCTATCTTGTCTGATATGAGTATTGCTACTCCAGCTTTCTTTTGTTTCCCATTTGCATGGAATATCTTTTTCCATCCCCTCACTTTCAGTCTGTATGTGTCCCTAGGTCTGAAGTGGGTCTCTCGTAGACAGCATATACACGGGTCTTGTTATTGTATCCATTCAGCCAGTCTGTGTCTTTTGGTTGGAGCATTTAATCCATTTACATTCAAGGTAATTATCGATATGTATGTACATTCAAGGTAATTATTTATATGTATGTTCCTATTACCATTTTCTTAATTGTTTTGGGTTTGTTTTTGTAGGTCTTTTTCTTCTCTTGTGTTTCCTGCCTAGAGAAGTTCCTTTAGCATTTAGTGTAAAGCTTCCTGTCCCTTCAGGCTGTCTTTTCGTAGCCAACAGCTGTCCCTTCCCTGGGTCCTCACTCCAAACCCGATTTTCCAGCACCCAGGCCTTGTTTGCAATAGGTGACTCATGACTCAGGCTGGAATGCACAGAGCTGTGGTGTAGACCATGTGTGCAGTTCTTACTTTGCCCTGCCTTCCACTGACCAATGGCTGCTTCTCCTTTGATTCCCCCGAAGGTCCTTTTCTGTCCCAGCTGATTTCCCCACCATGAGGGAGTTAGAATTTCTGAGTTGAGGGGACCTCTCCTCACCTTCAGCTTCCCGCCAGGGTTGCTGGTCCCATTTTTGATTCCTCTTTTCTTTTTTTTTTTCTTTCTTTCATCTTACCCAGTTGTGAGGGGATTTTTCTTGTCCTTTTAGGTTCTGAAGTCTTCTACTAACGTTCAGCAGGTGCTCTATGAGAATTGTTCTATTTGTAGATGTATTCTTGATGTACTTGCGAGGAGCAACGAATTCCACGTCTTCCTATTCTGCCATCTTGACGCCTCCACGCTAGGGCATATTTTTAAATGTCTGTGTTCCCTTTCCCCCCACAGAAAGCAGGAAGGGACTTTTCTCTGATCTTCACGGTGACAATCTGATCGTGCTCCTGTGTGTAGAATTCACGAAATTATGGGAACTCCTCTAGACTGGGCCCTCCCAGACATTTTAACTCTCAAACATGTCCACACTGATCCTCCAGTAATTTGTTAATTGCAAATTTGATTTTCCTACCTTGTTACTGGTTTCCATGGAGTTTCCTTTCTTTTGGGTTTTTGCTCTGCTAAATTGTCATTCTCTGTATCTGCCTGTCTCTTTAGTTTTGGGAACAGCAATTTGCCCTATGACCTCAGTTCTCTGATGATTCTAGGAAGAGGTGTTGATTTTCAGTTTGCTCAGCTTTTTTCATGTTGTGTGAAAAGGAGAGACAACTTCCAAGTTCCTACATCCTGGATTGGAAGCCAGAAGTCCCTCCATTATGTTTTTGTTGTTCCATTGAGTAATGTTCAATAGCCATTACTTTTCCAAACTTGTAGTCTGTGGAATAGAGTAACAGTTAAGAATGATGATTCCTTTAGTTTATTTAAATCTTAACTATGTTTCTAGTCAAACTACTAGAAAGTCACACACACACAATTTTTTTAGCTAGTTGCAGAAAAACTTTCATAGAACAATCTAATAATATAACATATTTTATTGATAATAGTATAAAAATTGCCATATATCTTCTTTTGGTAAGACTACGCTTTACCTTTGTTGCTGTTAGGTATAAAGTAAATCTTGTAATAAATTTCTCCTTCAAGTATTGTATTAGATAACACGACTCTGCTAATAACCAAGTGTATTGTATTCAATTAGATGATTTTTTTAAACATTATATTTCTCTTTTTCCTTACCTTCTAGGAAGCTCATAGATAAGTTTTGGTTCCCAGGTACATTTAATTCTCTCACCCCTTCCCCTTTCTCCATTTGCCATTGTTTTAGTTGTTGTGGTTTCATTACTTGTTTTTTTAATTAAAATTTTTATGTGCATTTGAAAGTAGGTCATATAAATAATATATTAACTATGCTCAAGTATTGCCTCCTACAGTTTTAGGTCTTCTATGCCACTGCTGCCACACCCCACTTTTTTTCAAAAATGCTTCATATTCACTATCATTCTCTTCTTACTCTATAGACTTCTTTTGACCATGATTTGAATTATTCATTTCATGGCTTATCCATAATAAATTATTTGTTTGAGACATACTTTCTCTTGTCACTCTTTATGCTTTATGGTTCCTCTGAGTTCTATTTGCTATTTTAATATTAACTCAAGGCAGACCATTAAGAATGTACTCTACTGTATCCAGAAAAGTTTGTTTGAAAAGGTTTCATGAAGCTAAATTTAGGACTTAGAGGGTATTATGCTTAGTGAAGTAAGTCAGAGAAAGACAAATAATATATGATATCACTTATATGTGGAATCTGAACAATAAAACAAACTAGTGAATATAACAAAAAAGAAACAGACTCACATAGAGAGAACAAACTAGTGGTTACCAGCGGGGAGAGGAAAGGGGGAAGGGACAAGATAGGTGTAGGGGATTAAGAGGTACAAACTACTATGTATAACGTAAATAAGCTAAAAGGATATATTGTACAGCACAGGGAATATAGCCATTTTGAATAATAACTATAAATGGAGTATAACCTTTAAAAATTGTGAATCATGTTATACACCTGAAACTTATATAATTTATTATAAATCAACTATACCTCAATAAAAAAAAAACAAAATAAATGAATTGTAACTATATATACCTGTGCTTTCATTATAGAAACTAGATCATTGAGGGTATATTTTATCAGGAAAATATTTTCAGTTATACAAAATTTAACAGATCTTTGAGAGTTTATCAGTCCTCTTCCATTGGGAGTACATCTTTGTCTAACTTATTACTTTAATGATTATAATATATAATACCAGTTATTAAACTAATTATCAAAATTTGATAGTTTTGGTTAACTAAGTTCCCACTGTATTTTGTGTTTTTATTTAAAAATTAAGTCTATATTTGTCCTGTGGATTACTAAATTCACTCAAATGCCAACATTTTAATATATTAAATAATTTTCATGAAAGGGCTTGCTATTGGTGTCATTTATATTGTCAAGTTTAGTTCACATTATTGGGCAAACCCTTCTGAACCTTAAATCATTTGATCTAGTGTCTCACCTTCCTGACAGTCTCCAGAATAGATGAGGATGCTCAATTTTTGTCATTTCTCCTTTGAAAGGATAGGCCTGTAGGTATTTCAGTCTTAGTGTTCATATGATTGAATTTATCGTTCAGTGTCAGTCTCATTCATAAACATTTACTATAATCTAGTTTGGGAGATAGTATGAGTACATAGATAATCAGTAAGACTAGGTAATTTGTTATGTGTCAGCTGAATAATGTAGGCAATACAGAAATTTAGAAATAGCAGGAATTACTGTGATAGCTGGGGAAGGCTTCATTGAGGAGGTAGAAATTGAATCTTGAAGGAGGCTGAGACTTAGATGAGAAAAGAAAAATAGGCTATGAATTGTGGATGGGCCATGTTTATGCATCTGTTTTTATGCTGTTTGATTGATTTCAAACACATTTTGATATGCCCTAATAATTAAAATAGGAAATAAAAATTAAAACTAATATGAGGTACCATTTATACCTCATTTGTAAAAACTTACCAAGCTTGAGCATCATGTTGGTGCACATGTGGAGCTATGAGAACTCTTGAAGTGCATATAGCCAAGAACTAGTAATGCCACCTCTTAATATAAATAATCAAGAGCAATGTTTTATTAATATGATCCCCACACTGAAAAAAATACATTTTACTTCATGACCCAGTGTACACAGAGATGAAATAAAAGTTTCATATATACATTACTATATATAAAATAGATAACTAATAAGGATCTACTCTGTAGCACAGTGCTTAATACTCTATTATGGTGTATATGGAAAAAGAGTACGAAAGAGTGGATATATGTATGTGTATAACTGATTCACTTTACTGTGCAGCAGAAACTTACACAACATTATAAATCAACTATACTCCAATAAGAATTAAAAAAAATAATGTAGTTCTTACTATATATAATAAAGGTAAAATATAACAAAGCATATATCAAGTATGAATTTAATAATGTTTAAATAAAATAGAAATTCTAAATTAAACACTGCAAAAAAATTTAAGAGATACTAGTTTCAGATATTGGTTGAAAAAATGAGTGGGTTGACAAAAGTTGAGTAAGTTTAGTAAAGAGTTAATATCAGGACATGGATGTCAGTTTTAGCATGTTGGCTCGAGGTGGCAGCAGATAATTCAGATGGAGGTATTTTAGAGAAAACTGGAAATGTGGGATTGGTGATTGGGAAAGAGTCAGGGCTGGATTATGGATTGGGTAGTCTTTCAGAGAGATGAGATCAGAAGCCAAGAGAGTGGGTAAATTTTCTGAGGGAAAAGCTGTAAAGATTTGAGAAGAGGGAAACTAAGAATTGAGTCATGGATACATCCTCCAATTAGCTATCATTTACTTTGGTAGGTGAGAAGAATATTCAGTTAAAAATTATGGCAGTTTTAATATTCTGAATATTCTTTCTACAGAGCAAGATACTTTTTGTATCAAGATAGACTTTCCATTTTTCATTCTTTAAAATTGCTTATGCTTTCACAAAACTGTATTCATTTGTCTAAAAAATATTTTCTTCCAAATGATAGTCAAATAGAGGATAATTCTTATCTTAGCTACTTAAGCATTTTCTTTAATTAGAATGTTTTGTAAAATTTCATTTTTTTCCTATAACACACAGAAATCCAAAAAGTTTGCTTTCTGTATGTGGCTTAATATTTGGTATCCAGTTTTTATGGGTTCTTCATCTTAAACTAGTAAGTCAGTACCATATTTGCACATTTTACTTGAAAATCTCTGGGCATGTCATAGGAAATGAGTATTATGATAATGGATGTTATTATGAAAGGTAGTTAATTCTAATATTATCAGTCAAAATCTAAAACTTTTTACATAAAATTATTTTTTCTTAGAAATACCAGCTCATCAGTAATTTTGCTTTTTTCCATAGAGAGAATCAGGACTAAAACAGGAAATAAATGACCTTGTAAAACAGAAGATTGCAGTAGATGAAGAAAATGCTTTCTTAAGGAAAGAATTCAGTGACTTGCAGAAGAAATTTAAAGATAAAAGTCAAGAAGTTAAGGTGTGTTGACTTGTACATAGTTTTACAGTACTTTCTTTGAAGTCCTACTTAAAGCTTTGTCAGCCTTTGTGGCACAGAAAGTGACAAGCTTGGAGGAAAAATTGCCTTAGGCCCTGCTGTACCATACAGTTTTCTCACATGCAAAAACTCTGAGAAAGATGCTTTAAAGCTAAGACTCTAAGCTTTATAACTTTCAGATAAATAGTTAATGATGGAAATGGAGCTAAGAAAGTAAGAGTGTGAATATGTGGCTTCTTGTAATTAGATTCTGATGGGACTGGCATTATTAATTGATAAAACCCAGGTCTGGAAGGATATGCCTGTGTGGGTCTCAAAAATAGCTGGGGACAGCATCAAAGGCAGCTCGATCAATTAATGGGCTCTTTGCAAATGTGTACTCATCAAAGCTGTCATCCAGTGAAAAAATATGACCCATCCACCTGCATGAAAAGAGGCCAATAAAAGTATACAGGTGACCTTGGCCATCAAATATAGAAGCTGCTGTGGGGGTAAAATCGCACAGTTTATATTTGCTGATTAGTTCTCACCTGTTTTTTGGTTTGTTTCATTTTGGTTTTTTTATCGGCCCCTGTGGTACTGTTCTACAGGACACTAAGGAGTGTGTACAGAATAAGGAAGAGCAAAACAGACTGGTTATAAAAAATATGAAGGAGGAAAATGAGAAATTAAGTACCCACTGCACTGACCTGCTAAATGACCTGGAGAAACTGAGGAAACAGGAAGCACATTGGAGAAAAGAAAAGTATAGCATTGATGCAAAAATAAAGGTATGCAATTAGAATGGAATCCGTGCTGTTATTTTGGATCTAACTTCTTATAGGAAGTTTATTACATGTTATTTTCTTTAAATAACAAGTTATATATTCATATCCACCAGTGGGGACTAGCATTAATTTATATTCCTTCAGTTAAGACCCACAGCTTTTTAAAAATTGATGTTGCAAAGCAGGAAACTGACTTCAAATACTTATCTAAAATGTAATCATTAAAAAATAAAGGCTATTGCATTTTGAAATAAAACATGTTTTGAAAAAACATATTTAGAATTATGAATTTTGGCTTTTTTCAGTTAGGGATTAAATTTATAAATATAGCTAGGATTCATTGCAATATAGTTTTAATACTGTATTTTCCAGGTCCTTTAAAAACTATGTAAAAAAAGCACAAAACAGTTAAAAAATACTCACATGTGTTTTATAATGTGTTTCTTTGGCTTGAGAGGGCCTTATTCATCGTAAAATTTTATTTTTATAGAAGATAAAAGGTACAATCAATCTTTATAATATTCTTATATCCTTTTTGATCAGTTATTTTTCAAAATAATATTTTTTTGTAGCTTTCTCTTGGTCTTGAGAATGTTTTTGTTCATTTTTTCCCATCGAATTTCAGGTTTCTCTTTTAACATAAATTTTGTTGAAAAGGCCTGAAACAAATTTTAGTGCTAGTAAATATGATAGTCCCTCTATGTATACATGCTTAAGAATATATAACATAAGTATACACACATATATATATATAGCTATTAAAATATTGTAAGAATGGATATGTGTGTCTATACGTGTGTGTGAGTGTATGCATGTGTGCCTGATTATTTAAGGATTTGTCTTTCTGAGTGTGTGAATCTATTCATTGCAGATATTTAAGGAAATACATACAGTAATTCTGTTAGTGCACAGTCAGGGAATGACTGAGCCATTGAGAGAAGTGAATTCTGGCACATTTATTTTCTTATTTTTATATCAGTTTCTGCTTCCCTACAGCCTTTAAGCAGTTTGGTAGTGTCATAAGGGTAAGTGGTACTTCTTTGTGTTAATCATAGCTACATGATTTTTTGATGATGATTTCATTTCCTTCTTTGCCATTCAAATAGTCCATTCTGTGATTTACAGTTCTGACTCTTTTTTCTATTAGAGTGCTTATCTTTTCTTATTAATTTGTAAGCATTCTTTATTCTAGATAGCAATACTTTAAAAAATATATATATATTACACATAACTTCTGTTCAGTGAGTCTTGAATAAGATGAATTAAACATTCAAAAATTTGTGAATTTTTATAGAGTCATTTTTACTATTTTCTTCTCTAATGTTTTTGTTTTAGAAGTCTTATATTCTGAAGTATTCCCTACCCTAAAAATTTTAATCTATTTAGAATTCATTTTTGGGTGTGGTGTTCCACACCATTTATTCAGTAGTTTATTGATTTGTGATGCAGTCTCTCTCACATCTCTAAGTTTCCATGGGTGTGTTTGGGGTTGTTTCTGGACTTCCTATTATTTTCATGGTTTTAGGTATTGTAGTTTTAGAATTTTACTCATTATTTTGTAGGGTGATCTACGTCTTTATTCTTCTTTTTATAAGTCATGGGCCCTATATGTGCCTCTTCACTATCTAATAATATTTAAGGATCATTTCATTCGTTTTACTGAAAAATTCTGTTAGAAAGCAGGTTGGAACATCATCTAATTTATAAATTAATTTTGGAAGAATTATAATCCTGCTATTTAAGAATGTGGCATACGGTTTTGTAATTTTCTTAAAATGGTACTGTTCATTTTTATTAGATTTGTTCCTAGCTATTAATATTAATGTTAAAATATTGTTTTATGCTAAATAATTTTTTTTGCTGAATAATATTTTAAATTATATTTTTAATTAATTATTTCTAGAAGACAGCAATATTACTGAATTATCTTGAGCTTCTTTTCAATAATTTTCCCCAAATGTCTTATTAGTTCAAAAAATGTGTACATTTTCTAGATTTTTCTAAGTTATATAATCACATTGTCAGTAAGAAAACTGCCTCTTTCTTCCCTTTTGGTGTATAATTCACATACCATACATTTAATCCATTTAAAGTGTACAGGCCAATAGTTTTTAGTTTATGCAGAGTTGTGCAACTATTATCAGAATTACTTTTAGAACATTTTCATCATCCCCAAAAGAAGCCCTGTAACCTTTAACAATCACTCCTCATTTATCCTTAGCTCTGCAGCCCGAGATAACCACTTATGGACTTTCTCTCTTTATAGATTTATCTGCTCTAAACACTTCACATTAATGAAATTATAGTATATGATCTTTTGTGACTGACTTCTTCCACTTAGAATAATGTTTTCAGGGTTTATCCATGTTGTAACATGTATCAGTAGTTCATTCTTTTTATAGTTTAATAATATTCTATTATATAAATATCCTACATTTTATTCATTTATCTCAAGTAGAAGGACGTTTGTGTTATGAATAATACTGCTACAAATATCTGTGTACAAGATTTTGTGTATACATCACACATTTTTATTTCTCATAGGTACATACCAAAGAGAGAGATTACTAGGTCATGTGGTAATTCTGTTTTTAAGCTTCTGAGGAACTGTCAGACTGTTTTCAAAAGCAGCTGTACTATTTTACATTCCAAACAGGAGTTACTGAGGGTTCTGATTTCTCTTTGTCCTCCTCAGCACTTGTTATTGTCTATCTTTTTGATTGGAGCCATCTTTGTGGATGTGAATGGCATCTCATTGTGGGTTTGATTTGCTTTTCCCTGATGGCTAATAATTCTGGTCATCGTTTTATATGTTATTGGCCATTTGCATGTCTTTGAAGAAATGTGAAATCATTTCTTTTGCATATATTCTGGATACAAGTCTCTTTTTATTGATATAATTTGAAACTATTTTCTTCAGTTTTCTGAGTTGTTTTTTACATCCTTAATGGTAGTATTTGAACACAAAAGTTTAAAATTTTGATAATTAATTTATCTACTTTTTCTTTTGTTGCCCATGCTTTTGGGCATTCTCAGATGCATCTCAGATATGCATCTTGAGAAACCATTGCCTAATCCAAGATCATGAAGATGGACACTTTTGTTTTCTTCTAAGAGTTTTATTTCTTACATTTAGATCTTGATCCATTTTGAGTTAATTTTTGAATATGATGTTTGATAGAAATCCAGCTTCATTCTTTTGCACCTGTATTCAGTTGTGCCAGCTCCGTTTGTTAAAAAAGACTGTTCTTCCCCCACTGGATTTATCCTACCATGTTTATCGAAAATCAGTTGACTGTAAATATAAGGATTTATTTCTGGACCTCAATTCTGTTCCTTTGATCTATACATTTATCCTCATGCCTGTGCCACACTACATTGATTATTGTAGACTTATAGTAAGTTTTACAGTTGGGATTTGTGTGTCCTCCAAATTTATTCTTCCTTTTTCAAGGTTGGCTATTCTGTGTGTCTTGCATTTCTATATGAATTTTAGAATCAGCTTTTCCATTTCTTGCAAAAAAAAGCAAGCTGAGATGATTTTGATAGAGATTGTATAGAATCAGAAGATCAATATGGAGAGTGTTACCATCTTAATATTATAACTCTGATTCATCAACATGGGATGTTTCATTTATTTAGAAACTTCTTTAATTTATTTCAACAATGTATTATAGTTTTCAGACTATAACTTTGTATTTCTTTGGGTACATATATTTTGAAATATTTAATTATTTTTATGTTATTCTAAGTGGAATTATTTCTTAATTTTCTTTTTTGATGGTGCATTCCTAATGTAAAGGTACACAATTAATTTTTGTATATTAATCTTGTATCCTGCAACCTACCTAAACAGGTTTATTCCTTAGGATTTTCTATGTGTAAGATCATGTCATCTGTAAGTATAGATTGTTTTCTTCCTTTCTAATATGTATGTCTTTTAGTTTTCTTCCTTTCTAATGTGTATGTCTCTTGTCTCATTTTATTGCCTGTTGCCCAGACTAGACCCTCTAGTATGAAGTTAAATAGAAAAGAGAGAGAGTGGACCTCTATGTCTTCTTCTGATCTCAGGAGGAAAGGAGTCACTCTTTGACCCTTAGGTATGATATTAGTACTGAGTTTTTTTGTTGATGTACCTTATCAGTTTGAGGAAGTTCCCTTCTATTCCTAGTTAGTTATTTTTTATCATGAAGGGGTATTGGGTTTTGGCAAATAAATGCTTTTTATGTATCTATTGAAATGGTTATGTGGTTTTTGTCTGTCATTTTATTGGTATGGCATATTACCATACTTGATTTTTGGATGTTAAACCAACCTTATGCTGGTGGGATATCTTTATCTTTATCTGGCTTTGGTATCAGATAATGCTAGCCTTAAAGAATGAATTAGGAAGTGTTCCTTCCCTTATATGTTTTTGGAAGAATTTGAACAAGATTGGTGTTAATTCTTTTAAAATGTTTGGTAGAATTCACCAGTGAAACCAGCTGGTCCTGGAATTTTCTGTGTTGGGACGTTTTGATAACAGATTCAACCCCTTCGCTTATTATGGGTTTGAGATTTTCTATTTATTCTTGAGTTAGTTTAGGTATTTTGTATGTTTATTGGAATTTGTGCTTTTCATCTACGTTGTCTAATTTGTTGATGGACAACTGTTTATAGTATTCTCTAGTCATCTTTATAATTTCTGTATGGTTAGTAGTAGTGTCTTTACTTTCATTTCTGATTTTAGTTACTTATATCCTTTTTCTTTTTTTCTTTGTCAGTCTAGCTAAATGTTAGTTAATTTTGTTGTTCTCTTCAAAAGAGTCAGCTTTTGATTTAGTTGATTATATTGTTTAGTTATTCCCTTAAAAATGTTTCTACAATAACCTTCGTTGTTTCTTTCCTTCTTCTCTCTTTGGATTCACTCTGCTATTTTCTGTTTCTTTAAAATATAAAGTTACATTATTGATTTGAGATATGTCACCTTTTTTAGTGTAAGCATTTACAGCTATACGTTTCCCTCTGAGCATTGCCTTTTCCACATCCTGTAAGTTTTGGCATGTTATGTGTTTTTTAAAAAAATATTATTTATTTTTGGCTGCGTTGGGTCTTCATTACTGCATGCAGGCTTTCTCTAGTTGAGGCGAGTGGGGGATAGTCTTTATTGTGGTGCGCGGTCTTCTCATTGCAGTGGCTTCTCTTGTTGCAGAACATGGGCTGTAGGCACGCAGGCTTCAGTAGTTGTGGCACGCAGGCTCAGTAGTTGTGGCTCGTGGGCTCTAGAGTGCAGGCTCGGTAGTTGTGGCACACGGGCTTAGTTGCTCCATGGCATGTGGGATCTTCCTGGACCAGGGCTTGAACCTGTGTCTCCTGCATTGGCAGGCAGATTCTTAACCATTGCGCCACCACAGAGGTCCTAGCATGTTATGTTTTTGTTTTCATTTGTCTCTGGATATTTTCTGATTCTCTTGTGATTTCTTCTTTGAGCTATTGGCTGTTTAAGTGTGTATTGTTTAATTTCCATATATTTTGAATTTTTCAGTTTTCCTTCTGTTACTGAGTTCTAGGTCCATTCCACTGTGGTTGGAAAAGATACTCTGTATGATTTTAATTTTTTAAAGTTTATTATGAGCTTTTGTATTGCTTGACTTATGGTCTGATATGGCAAATGTTCTGTGTGTACTTAAGAAATATGTGTATTCTTCTGTTTTGAGGTAGAGTGTTCCATATACATCTGTTAGGTATACTTGGTTCACAGTGTTTTTCAGGCTCTTTGTATCCTTAGTGACCATCTATATAGATGTTCTATCATTATTTAAAGTGGCCTATTGAATTCTCCAACTATTATTGTAAAACTCTATTTCTTCCTTCAATTCTATACTTTATATATTTTAAGGCTATGTTTTTTGGTGCATGTATGTTTATAGTGGTTACACCTAGATGAATTGACTCATTGATCAATATATTATGTCCTCTTTTGTCTCTTATAACAGTTTTTGACTTAGTTTATTTTGTCCAATATTCTTATGTCCATCCTAGCTCTCTTTTGTTTATTATTTTCATGGAATATCTTTTCTCATCCTTTCATTTTCAATCTTTTTGTGTCTTTGGATATGATAGTCTCTTTTAAAAACATACAGTTGTATAATGTTTTTTTTTTTTAGAAATTTCATGTAATGTCTGAAACATTTATATTAACATATTTCCATACAAATACAAATATAAGATTTTTAGAAATTTCATGTAATGTCTGAAACATTTATATTAACATATTTCCATACAAATAACCCAATGAAAGTTTAGTATTAGTTGTTTTGTTTGTTTTTTTATACTGCAGGTTCTTATTAGGCATCAATTTTATACACATCAGTGTATACATGTCAATCCCAATCGCCCAATTCAGCACACCACCATCCCCACCCCACCGCAGTTTTCCCCCCTTGGTGTCCATATGTCCATTCTCTACATCTGTGTCTCAACTTCTGCCCTGCAAACTGGCTCATCTGTACCATTTTTCTAGGTTCCACATACATGCATTAATATACGATATTTGTTTTTCTCTTTCTGACTTACTTCACTCTGTATGACAGTCTCTAGATCCATCCACGTCTCAACAAATGACTCAGTTTCGTTCCTTTTTATGGCTGAGTAATATTCCATTGTATATATGTACCACTTCTTCTTTATCCATTCGTCTGTTGATGGGCATTTAGGTTGCTTCCATGACCTGGCTATTGTAAATAGTGCTGCAATGAACATTCGGGTGCATGTGTCTTACACATGATTTACAGTTTTCTCTGGGTATATGCCCAGTAGTGGGATTGCTGGGTCATATGGTAATTCTATTTTTAGTTTTTTAAGGAACCTCCATATTGTTCTCCATAGTGGCTGTATCAATTTACATTCCCACCAACAGTGCAAGAGGTTTCCCTTTTCTCCACACCCTCTCCAGCATTTGTTGTTTGTAGATTTTCTGATGATGCCCATTCTAACAGGAGTGAGGTGATACCTCATTGTAGTTTTGATTTGCATTTCTCTAATAATTAGTGATGTTGAGCATCTTTTCATGTGCTTCGTGGCCATCTGTATGTCTTCTTTGGAGAAATGTCTATTTAGGTCTTCTGCCCATTTTTGGATTGGGGTATTTGTTTCTTTAATATTGAGCTGAATGAGCTGTTTATATATTTTGGAGATTAATCCTTTGTCCGTTGATTCATTTGCAAATATTTTCTCCCATTCTGAGGGTTGTCTTTTCGTCTTGTTTATGGTTTCCTTTGCTGTGCAAAAGCTTTGAAGTTTCATTAGGTCCCACTTGTTTATTTTTGTTTTTATTTCCATTACTCTAGGAGGTGGATCAAAAAAGATCTTGCTGTGATTTATGTCAAAGAGTGTTCTTCCTATGTTTTCCCCTAAGAGTTTTATAGTGTCCAGTCTTATATTTAGGTCTCTAATCCATTTTGAGTTTATTTTTGTGTATGGTGTTAGGGAGTATTCTAATTTCATTCTTTTA
Source organism: Balaenoptera borealis (assembly GCF_965194805.1). NCBI lineage: Eukaryota > Metazoa > Chordata > Mammalia > Artiodactyla > Balaenopteridae > Balaenoptera > Balaenoptera borealis. The sequence goes on along the minus strand of NC_138865.1, from coordinate 56,324,991 downwards.
CATGTAGCTGTCCAGTTTTCCCAGCACCACTTATTGAAGAGACTGTCTTTTCTCCATTATATATCTTTGCCTCCTTTGTCATAGATTAGTTGACCATAGGTGCGTGGGTTAATCTCTGGGCTTTCTATCTTGTTCCATTGATCTATGTTTCTGTTTTTGTGCCAGTACCATATTGTCTTGATTACTGTAGCTTTGTAGTATAGTCTGAAGTCAGGGAGTCTGATTCCTCCAGCTCCATTTTTTTCCCTCAAGACTGCTTTGGCTATTTGGGGTCTTTTGTGTTTCCATACAAATTTTAAGATGATTTGTTCTAGCTCCGTAAAAAATGCCATTGGTAATTTGATATGGATTGCATTGAATCTGTAGATTGCTTTGGGTAGTATACTCATTTTCACAATGTTGATTCTTCCAATCCAAGAACATGGTATATCTCTCCATCTGTTGGTATCATCTTTAATTTCTTTCATCAGTGTCTTATAGTTTTCTGCATACAGGTCTTTTGTCTCCCTAGGTAGGTTTATTCCTAGGTATTTTATTCTTTTTGTTGCAATGGTAAATGGGAGTGTTTCCATAATTTCTCTTTCAGATTTTTCATCATTAGTGTATAGGAATGCAAGAGATTTCTGTGCATTAATTTTGTATCCTGCAACTTTACCATATTCATTAATTAGCTCTAGCAATTTTCTGGTGGCACTTTTAGGATTCTCTATGTATAGTACCATGTCATCCGCAAACAGTGACAGTTTTACTTCTTCTTTTCCAATTTGTATTCATTTTATTTCTTTTTCTTCTCTGATTGCCGTGGCTAGGACTTCCAGAACTATGTTGAATAATAGTGGTGAGAGTGGACATCCTTGTCTCGTTCCTGATCTTAGAGGAAATGCTTTCAGTTTTTCATCATTGAGAATGATGTTTGCTGTGGGTTTGTCATATATGGCCTTTATTATGTTGAGGTAGGTTCCCTCTATGCCCACTTTCTGGAGAGTTTTTATCAGAAATGGGTGTTGAATTTTGTCAAAAGCTTTTTCTGCATCTATTGAGATGATCATATGGTTTTTATTCTTCAATTTGTTAATATGGTGTATCACATTGATTGATTTGCGTATATTGAAGAATCCTTGCATCCCTGGGATAAATCCCACTTGATCGTGGTGTATGATCCTTTTAATGTGTTGTTGGATTCTGTTTGCTAGTATTTTGTTGAGGATTTTTGCATCTATATTCATCAGTGATATTGGTCTGTAATTTTCTTTTTTTGTAGTGTCTTTGTCTGGTTTTGGTATCAGGGTGATGGTGGCCTCATAGAATGAGTTTGGGAGTGTTCCTTCCTCTGCAATTTTTTGGAAGAGTTTGAGAAGGATGGGTGTTAGCTCTTCTCTAAATGTTTGATAGAATTCACCTGTGAAGCCATCTGGTCCTGGACTTTTGTTTGTTGGAAGATTTTTAATCACAGTTTCAATTTCATTACTTGTGATTGGTCTGTTCATATTTTCTGTTTCTTCCTGGTTCAGTCTTGGAAGGTTATACCTTTCTAAGAATTTGTCCATTTCTTCCAGGTTGTCCATTTTATTGGCATAAAGTTGCTTGTAGTAGTCTCTTAGGATGCTTTGTATTTCTACGGTGTCTGTTGTAACTTTTCCTTTTTCATTTCTGATTTTATTGATTTGAGTCCTCTCCCTCTTTTTCTTGATGAGTCTGGCTAATGGCTTATCAATTTTGTTTATCTTCTCAAAGAACCAACTTTTAGTTTTATTGATCTTTGCTATTGTTTTCTTTGTTTCTATTTCATTTATTTCTGCTCTGATCTTTATGATTTCTTTCCTTCTGCTAACTTTGGGTTTTGTTTGTTCTTCTTTCTCTAGTTTCTTTAGGTGTAAGGTTAGATTGTTTACTTGAGATTTTTCTTGTTTCTTGAGGTAGGCTTGTATAGCTATAAACTTCCCTCTTAGAACTGCTTTTGCTGCATCCCATAGGTTTTGGGTCGTCGTGTTTTCATTGTCATTTGTCTCTAGGTATTTTTTTATTTCCTCTTTTATTTCTTCAGTGATCTCTTGGTTATTTAGTAACGTATTGTTTAGCCTCCATGTGTTTGTCCTTTTTACGTTTTTTTCCCTGTAATTCATTTCTAATCTCATAGCGTTGTGGTCAGAAAAGATGCTTGATATGATTTCAATTTTCTTAAATTTACTGAGGCTTGATTTGTGACCCAAGATGTGATCTATCCTGGAGAATGTTCCATGCGCACTTGAGAAGAACGTGTAATCTGCTGTTTTTGGATGGAATGCCCTATATATATCAATTAAATCTATCTGGTCTATTGTGTCATTTAAAGCTTCTGTTTCCTTATTTATTTTCATTTTGGATGATCTGTCCATTGGTGTAAGTGAGGTGTTAAAGTCCCCCACTATTACTGTGTTACTGTCGATTTCCTCTTTTATAGCTGTTAGCAGTTGCCTTATGTATTGAGGTGCTCCTATGTTGGGCGCATATATATTTATAATTGTTATATCTTCTTCTTGGATTGATCCCTTGATCATTATGTAGTGTCCTTCCTTGTCTCTTGTAACATTCTTTATTTTAAAGTCTATTTTATCTGATATGAGTATAGCTACTCCAGCTTTCTTTTGATTTCCATTTGCATGGAATATCTTTTTCCATCCCCTCACTTTCAGTCTGTATGTGTCCCTAGGTCTAACGTGGGTCTCTTGTAGACAGCATATATATGGGTCTTGTTTTTGTATCCATTCAGCCAGTCTATGTCTTTTGGTTGGGGCATTTAATCCATTCACGTTTAAGGTAATTATCGATATGTATGTTCCTATGACCATTTTCTTAATTGTTTTGGGTTTGTTTTTGTAGGTCCTTTTCTTCTCTTGTGATTCCCACTTAGAGAAGTTACTTTAGCAATTGTTGTAGAGCTGGTTTGGTGGTGCTGAATTCTCTTAGCTTTTGCTTGTCTGTAAAGCTTTTGATTTCTCCATCAAATCTAAATGAGATCCTTGCCGGGTAGAGTAATCTTGGTTGTAGGTTCTTCCCTTTCATCACTTTAAGTATATCATGCCACTCCCTTCTGGCTTGTAGAGTTTCTGCTGAGAAATCAGCTGTTAACCTTATGGGAGTTCCCTTGTATATTATTTGTCGTTTTTCCCATGCTGCTTTCAATAATTTTTCTTTGTCTTTAATTTTTGCCATTTTGATTACTATGTGTCTCGGCGTGTTTCTCCTTGGGTTTAGTCTGTATGGGACTCTCTGCGCTTCCTGGACTTGGGTGGCTATTTCCTTTCCCATGTTAGGGAAGTTTTCGACTATAATCTCTTCAAATATTTTCTCTGGTCCTTTCTCTCTCTCTTCTCCTTCTGGGACCCCTATCATGCGAATGTTGTTGCGTTTAATGTTGTCCCAGAGGTCTCTTAGGCTGTCTTCATTTCTTTTCATTCTTTTTTCTTTAGTGTGTTCCGCAGCAGTGAATTCCACCATTCTGTCTTCCAGGTCACTTATCCGTTCTTCTGCCTCAGTTATTCTGCTATTGATTCCTTCTAGTGTAGTTTTCATTTCAGTTATTGTATTGTTCACCTCTGTTTGTTTGTTCTTTAATTCTTCTAGGTCTTTGTTAATCATTTCTTGCATCTTCTCAATCTTTGCCTCCATTCTTATTCCAAGGTTCTGGATCATCTTCACTATCATTATTCTGAATTCTTTTTCTGGTAGGTTGCCTATCTCCACTTCATTTAGTTGTTTTTCTGGGGTTTTTTCTTGTTCCTTCATCTGGTACATAGCCCTCTGCCTTTTCATCTTCTCTATCTTTCTGTAACTGTGGTTTTTTTTATAATGTTTTCTTAATCCATTCTGTGTCTGCCTTTTGATTGGAGAGTTTAATCCATGTACATTTAAAGTACTTACTAGTGAGTAAAGACTAACTTCTGCCAATTTATTACTTGTGTGCTGTGTGTCTTATAGATTTTTTTGTCCCTCATTTCCTCTATAACTGTCTTCCTTTGTGCTAAGTTGATTATTTGTAATGGCACATTTTGATTCCCTTCTCATTTTGGGGTGTATATTCTATTGATATTTTCTTTGTCGTTACCTTGAAGATTACATTTAACATCCTAAACCTATAACAATATAATTTCAGTTGAAACCAACTTATCTCCAGTAGCATACAAAACTGTTCTCCTATATTGCTTTTTCCTTCCATTTCAAGTTATTGTTGTCACAAGTGACATCTTTATAAAATGTGTGCCCTATAATATAGATTTATAATTTTTTATGTTTGTCTCTGAAATTATGTATGATTTACTTCTTCTTCCCAAAGAAGTAGGGTTAAAACCAAATTATAAAACAGTATTGAATTTTATATTTGACCGTGTATTTACCTTTACTGGAGCCTTTATTTCTTCATATGGCTTTGAGTTATCATTATGTATTCTTACATTCTATCTGAAGGAATTCCATTAGCATTTCTTGTACATTAGATTTAATAATGAACTCCTTCAGCTTTTATATGTGAATGTAAAATTTTTGAAGGACAGTTTTGCTGGTTATAGAATTCAATGTTGACTTCTTTTTCTTTCAACACTTTAAATATATCATCCCATTGCCTTCTGGCTTGCATGATTTCTGATGAGAAATCAGCTGTTAATCTCATTAACAATCCCTTGTATGTGACAAGTCACTCTCTTTTGTTACTTTCAAGATTCTCTCCTTGTTTTTTGGATGAATTTCATAAGTTTGATTTTAGTGTATCTTAGTGTAGGTCTCTTTCTGTTAATCTTACTTGGAGTTTGTTATGGTCTTTGGCTTTATAGATACATATCTTTCATCAAAATTGGGACTTTTTTGACTCTTATTTCTTCAATGTTGTTTCTGCTCCTTTTTCTGTCTCTTCTCTTTCTGGGACTCCCTTAATGTATATATTGGTCTGCTTAATGGTGTCCCACTGTTCTCATAGGCTCTATTCACTTTTCTTCATTCTTCTTTTTTTTCTGCTGCTCAGATTCAATAATTTCACTTGTTCTGTCTTCTAGTTTGCTGATTCTTTCTTCTGCCTGCTCACATCTGTTGTTGAACCCTCTGGTGAATTATTTATTTTTGTTGTTATACTTTTTACCTCCAGCGTTTGATTGATTTTTATAATCTCAAGCTCTTTATTGATATTCTTTTGGTTTATACATTGTTTTTCTGATTTGCTTTAGTTCTTTTTACATATTTTTCTTCAGCTCTTTGGGTATATTTAAGATAGTTGTTTTAAAGTTTTGCCTTGTAAATCTGATATCTGAGGTTTCTCAGGGATAGTTTCTGTTAATTTTTGTGTTCCTTTGAATAGGCTATACTTTCCTGTTTCTTTGTATGCCTTGTGATTTTTTGTTGTTGTTGAAAATTGGGTATTTGTGTTAGCAAATTTATAATGTTATAACTCTGGAAATCAGATTCTGTCCCTTCCCAAGACTTTAATTGCTGCTTCTTTAATTGCTGAAGGGTATGGTAGTCTTTTTATCTTCCAGTTGACTTTTGCACAGTCTCTAGTCCTTGTTCTGTTTAGTCATTGAAGTCTCTGTCCTTTAGCTTTTGTCTGTTCCTGTTGTGACGGAAGTTATCCTTGGCTGACAGGAGCTAAAACAAACAAACAAACAAAAACAAAACAAAACAAAAAATAGAAAAAAAACACACACAGAGATACAGAACAGATCTCTCCCCCAGTCTTTGTAGATTGGCTCTCCAATGGGGCATTCCTTTAATACTTTTCCAGACTTACACTAAGCTCAGGGGTTATCCCAAAGTGAAAGCATAGGGTAGCTCTGGAGTTTTGTGAATATGCATCTTTCTATGAGCATATGTTTGGATTTCAGAACACTCCCATATGTATCAGTATTTTTGAATGTCTTATTTTCCCAAATAATTTCCTACAGAGTTTAGTCCCACGACTTAGGCATTGTATTGAATATCTCAACCAGTCATCTTTTGCCCTAGGAATCTGTGGTTTATCAGTTTACTTTATGGCATTTTTGAGCCATATTCTCCACTTTTCCAGTCTGTGTTCCCAGTCAGGTCTGAGATAATCACTTTGCTTTATTTCTTCAGGTAACCCCTAGACAAATTAGAGCAGACACATGCAGTAATTTGCTAGGAAAGTTTGTTCTGCTCTCTCTCAAACCAGGAAGGATTCCTTACTGGGAACATTGGGTACTGCCACTATATGAATTACACTGTTTTAAGATTCCTGGCTTTAAGATGGCTAGTGTGCTGAGAATAAGGTGGGGAAGGGCAAATAAAAACTTCGCAAATCTGTTATCCAGTTTTTAAGTTGCTTTTTTCTTGGTTCAGCATTTTCTTTGTTACTGTAAAATTTTGAATGCTTTCTAGAGTTTTTGCAACATTGGTTGTAACAGTTTCTGCTGTTTTTCTCCATGTTTCTGCAAGAGTGCTTGGAGCTGCATATTCTCCATTTTGCCGGTGTCACCCATTGCATTCATTTATAAATGATAGCTTTCCTGGATATAGTATTCTGTTTTGGCAATGTTTTACTTTGAGCATTTTGAATATGTTTTCTCATTGTCTCTATCCTTCATTATTTCTGAAGAAAAGTCAGTTGCTAATTTTTTTGAAGTCTGTTGGAAATGATGAGTCGTTTTCTCTTTTGTTTTCTAAGAATTTCTCCGTGTCTTTGGCTTTCAGCATTTTTACCATGATGTGTCTGTTCGTGGATCTCTGTGTTTATAAATATTACTTGGAGTTTGTTGAGCTTCTTGGATTTGTAGATTAATGTTTTTCATCATTGTTTGGTAGTTTTTGACCATTATTTCTTTGAGTATTTTTTTCTGTCCTTATTCTATTGCCTCTCCTTCTGGTAGCCCTTTATGCTTATATTGGTGCATTTAGTGGTGTCCAGTATTCCTCTGGGGCTATTAATTTGTATTATTCTTTTTTCTTGATATAGCTTCAAGTTTTTTGTTCTTATTCCTGTCAGTTCATATTAAATGTTGAGCTCTTCTAGTGAGGCTTTTTTGTTTGTTTTGTTTGTTTTTTTTTTTTCATTTTAGTCACTGTGCTTTTTAGCATCAGAATTTCCATTTGGATGTTTCAAAACAATTTATATTACTTTATTGGTATTTTCCATCAGATGAGATATTGTCATTTTACCTTTTTAAAAAAGATATGATACTTTTTAAAACATGGTTTTCTTTTACTTTTTAAGTATATTTATAATGCCTCTTTTGAAGTCTTTGTGAAGGCTGGTATCTGGATCCTCTCATGGGCAGTTGCTATTGCTTGCTTGCTTTCCTTTGCATGAATGACACCTTTTCTTTGCATGTTGTAATTTTTTTGTTGAAAAATGTACATTTCAAATTATATGCTTAGAGGAGTCAATTCAGCACCGTGGCAGAATGAAAAGTTATCTTTGTCTTTCCCCTCCAATCTACAACCACTAAAACATCCAAAACACAACAAAATGCCTCTGTCCAATATATCAGGTTGCTGGAGAATTCCACACATCTGTGCATCTAAAGGTGGGTGGACTGGAACACATGGAGGAGGCCGAACCAAGGGAACAGCAGAGGCATGCTTGAAGTCCTGGTCCATCAGCCATGGCAGCTGAGCCCACAACCCCAGAGAACCTGGCAGTGGCAGGGGAGGTGGTGCACATGACTCAAGCCTCCCAGCCACATGGTTACTACAGCCACAAGTAACCGGGCAGCAGTGGTAGTGGGACCTGGTACCCCATTCCTCCAGCTGCTAAGGCACCCATTACTCCATCCCCTCACATGCACATCTGCAGCTGTGGAGCTTAGAACACTGGACACCACAGAGGCACTTGCAGGAAACTTACAACACTGGACACCATAGAGGCACCCGCAGGACCCTGGCTCCCCCTTTCCTTTCCCCCATGGTAGTGGAACCTGCAACTTGGGATCCCAGATGAGGGAAGAGCCCACCATCCAAGGGCCCCAGGCAGCAGCAACTGTGACACTGGCAGAAGCAAGGCACCAATGACCCCAGAGACACAAGAAACAATAATGAAGGCACAGGGCCACACCTCTGACAGAGGCAGTGGAGCGTGGAAAGTGCAGACTCTCAAATAGAATCAGAGGCATCTCAGGTAAGAGAAACCCAAAACTTGTGCTATATCGCTACCTACTGGAAATCAAAAGAAAGACCTCTAATTTCTAACCTGTTGAATTGCTAGAATCAAGCAGAAAGGTGTTTCCTACTTCACATGCACCAGCAGAGGAACAGTTTATCAAGCACCATGAAAAACCACAGTAACATTGTACCACAAAAAGAAAATGACAATTCCACATAAATTAAACTTAAAAGTCATGGAACATTGCAATCTGATTGATAGAGAATTCAAGAGAGTTGTCATGAAGAAACTCAACTAGCTATAAGAAAACTCAGAAAGGGCATTCATCGAGCTCAGGAATAAAATTAATGAACAGAAGGAATAATTTACCAAAGAGGTTGAAACTAAAAATAAAGAACCAGACAGCAATTCTGGAGCTTAAGAATTCAATAAATGAGATGAAGAATGCATTAGAAAGCATTAGATATAGAGCAGACCATAGTGAAGAGAGAATTAGTGATGGACTTCCCTGGTGGCACAGTGGTTAAGAATCTGCCTGCCAATGCAGGGGACGCAGGTTCGAGCCCTAGTCCGGAAAGATCCCACATGCCTTGGAGCAGCTAAGCCCGTGCGCCATAACTACTGAGCCTGTGCTCTAGAGCCCGTGAGCCACAACTGCTGAGCCTGCGTGCTGCAACTGCTGAAGCTGGTGCGCCTAGAACCTCTGCTCTGCAACAAGAGAAGCCACCGCAACGAGAAGCCTGGGCACTGCAACGAAGAGTAGCCCCCACTCGCAGCAACTAGAGAAAGCATGCATGCAGCAATGAAGACCCAACGCAGCCAAAAATAAATAAATAAAATATAAATAAATTTATTTAAAAAAAGAGAATTAGTGAGCTCAAAGATAGAAATCTTGGAATGATACAGTAGAAGAAGAAAGAGGATTGAGGTATAAAAAATGAGGAAATTCTACAATAGTTATTCAGCTCTTTTAGGAAGGGCAACAATAGGGTAATGGGTATCCCAGAGGGAGAAGAGAGGAGAAAGGAGCAGAGAATTTATTTATAATAGGTGAGAACTTCCCAAACACGGGGAAAGAACTAGATACACAAGCCCATGAGGCTAAGAGAACACCTAACTGCCTCAATGCAAAAACCTTGTCCAAGACACATTATATTAAAGTTGTCAAAAGTCAATGACAAAGGAAGATTTTGAAATTCAGCCAGGGAAAAAAAGATGGTAACCTACAAAGTCACCCCCATTACGCAATCAGCAGATTTCTCAGTAGAAACCCTACAGGCCTGGAGGGAGTGGAATGACAAGCTCAAAATACTGAAAGATTAAAAACTATCACCCAAGAATACTCTGTCCAGCAAAGTTATCATTCAGATATGAAGGAGAAATAAAGATTTTCCCAGATAAATAAAAGCTCAGAGTTCATCACAACTAGACCTGCCTTACAAGAAATGTTGAAAGGTGCTCTTCTACCAGAAACAAAAAGGCAAAAAGTACACAAAAGTTTGAGCAAGGTGATAAATAGACAGAATCAGAAAACTCTAATTATTAGAATTGGCTTTTAAATGCTTTATTATAGCATAAAAGTTAAAGGGGGAAAAGTAGAAAAAATAACTGTCTACTTCAATTTGGTAACAAACTCACAACGTATAAAGGGATAATTCAAGACAACAAAAACAAAAAGGGAAGAGGAAAAGGATGTAATCTATATATGTAAATGAAGATAAGATGCTATCAACAGTAAAAAGAGTACTTTATCCATGAGACGTTTTAGACAAAACTCACAGCAACCACAAAGCATAAATCTAGAGCAGAGACACGAAAAATAAACGAGGAAACTGAGAAAAAAATCATAGAAAACCACCAAACCAAAATGGCCGACATAAACACAAAGAAAAAGAAATGATGGATATAGAGCAACCAGAAAACAAAAGGTAAAATGGCAGTGATTAGTTAGCATCTATCAATTATAACTCTTATTGTAACTGATTGAATTCACCAATCAAAAGGCACAGAGTGACTGGATGCATTAAAGAACAAGACTCAAGTATATGTTGTTTCCAGGAGACTCATCTCAGCTCTAAAGACAAATGTAAGGTAAATGTGAAGGGACTGAATATGATACTCCAAGCAAATGACAACCAAAATAAGTGGATGTAGCCATACTCATGTCAGACAAAATAGACTTCGCCAAAAAAGGTAACAAGAGACAAAATTGAACAGTATATAATGATAAAGGGGACAATTCATCAAGAAGATATAATATTTATATATGCATCTAACATAGAAGCACCGAAATATATAAAACATTTATTAGTAAACCTAAAGGGAGCAATTGACAGTAACACAGTAATAGTAGGGGACTTTAACACTCCACTTACATCAGTGGATAGTTCATCCAAGCCAAAAGTCAACAAGGAAACAGTGATCTTAAATGATACATTAGACCAAATGGATTTGATAGATTTGTACAGGGTATTCAGTCCAAATGCAGCAGAATGCATATTCTTCTCAAGTGTACATGGAACTTTCTCGAAGTTAGACCATATATTGGGACACAAAACAAGTCTCAAGAAATGTGAGAAGATTGAAATCATATCAAACATCTTTTCAGTGGCATGAAACTAGAAATCAACTACAAGAAGAAAGCTGGAAAAATCACAAATATGTGGAGAATGAACAACATGCTACTAAGCAACTTTTGGGTCAACAAAAAATAGAAATCAAAATTTATTTGAAGATGAATGGAAAGGAAAATAGGACAAACCAAAATCTGTTGGAGGCAGCAAAAGCAGTACTAAGGGAGAAGTTTATAGACATTCAGGCCTACCTTAAGAAACAAAAATCTCAGTTGAACAATCTAACCTTACATCTAAAGGAACTGGAAAAAGAATAACAAATGAAGCCAAAAGTCAGTAGAAGGAAAGAAATAATAAAGATCATAGTGGAAATAAATTAAATGGAGACTAAAAAGACAATAAAAAAAATCAATGAAATTAAGAGCTGGTTCTTTGAAAAGATAAAATCAACAAACCTTTAGCTAGACTCATTAGGGAAAAAAGACAAGGCTCTGGTAAATAAATTTGGAAATGAAAGAGGAGGAATAACAATGGATACCACAAAAATACAAAGGATTATAAGAGCATATTATGAACCGCTATATGCCAACAAGTTGATCAACCTAGAAGAAATGGACAAATTTTTAGAATCATACAGCTTCCAAAACTGAATCATGAAGAAATAGAAAATTTGAATGGACCATATAACTAGTATAGAAATTGAAACAGTAATCAAAAAGCTCCCCAGGCCTGGACAACTTCACAAGTGAATTCTACCAAACATTCAAAGAAGATTTAATACCTATTCTTCTCAGACTCTTCCAAAAAACTGAAGAGGAGGCAATGATTCCTAACTCAGTTTATTAGGCCAACATCACTCTCATACCAAAACCAGACAAAGATAACACACAGAAAAAAGAAAATTACAGGCCAATATCTTTGATGAACATAGATGCAAAAATTCTGAACAGAATATTAGCAAGACAAGTAAAACAATACATTAAAAGAATCATCACCATGATCAAGTGGGAATTATCCCAGGGATGGAAGGAGGTTTCAACATCTGCAAATCAATCAACGTGATACATCAACAAAAGGATGAAGACCATATGATTACCTCAGTAGATGCAGAAAAGGCATTTGACAAGATTCAACACCGATTTTTGATAAAAACTGTCAACTAAATGTTTATAAAAGTAACATACCTCATCATAATGAGAGCTGTAAATGACAAGCCCACATCTAACATCATACTCAGTGGTGAAAAACTAAAAGCTCTCTCTCTAATATCAGGAACAAGACAACAAGACAAAGAGGCCACTCTTGCCACTCTTATTCAACATAGTATTGGAAGTCCTAGTATTGGAAGTCCTAGTATTGGAAGTCCTAGCCAGAGCAATTAGGCAAGAAAAAGAAATAAAAGGAATCCAAATTGGAAAGAAACGGGTAAAACTCTCACTGTTTGTGCATGACATGATTTTATATAGAGAAAACCATAAAGACTCCACAAAAAAGCCTATTAGAAAAAATAAATACGGCAGAGTTGCAGGGTATAAAATCAACATACAAAACTCTGTTACGTTTGTATATGCTAACAATGATCTAGCAGAAAGAGAAATTAAGAAAAGTCATATTTATAATCACAACAAAAAGAATGAAATACATAGGAATAAATTTAACCAAGGAGGTGAAAGACCTGAACACTAGAAACCGTAAGACATTGTTGCTAGAAATTGGAGGAGACACATAAATTGAAAAATATTTTATGCTTATGAGTTGGAAGAATTAGCATTGTTAAAATATCCATACTACCTAAAACAATATATAGCTTCAGTTCAATCTGTTTCCAAGTCACAAGGACATTGTTCACAGAAATAGAACAAATGTTTCTAAAATTTATAATGGAACCACAAAAGACCCTGAATAGCCAAAGCAATCCTGAGAAAAAAGAACAAAGCTGGAGGTATCACAGTCCATTATTTCCAGCTAGACTACAAAGCCATATTAATCAAAACAGCATGGTATTGTCAGAAAAACAGATACATAGATCAATGGAATAGAATTGAGCACCCAGAAATAAACCCACATATATACAGGCAATTAATATACAACAAAGGAACATATATATATATAAAGACATTATAGCCTTTTCAATAAATGGTGTTGGGAAAACTGGACAGCCACATGCAAAAAAATGAAACTAGGCCACTGTCCCACACCATATGCAAAAATCAACTCAAAATGGATTAAAGACTTAAATGTCAGTCATGAAACCATAAAACTCTTTGAGGATAACATAGGCATTATGCTCTTTGACACTGGTCTTAACAGTGTCTTTCTGGTTATGTCTTTTCAGGCAAGGGAAACAAAAGCAAAAAGAAACAAATGGGACTACATCATCCTAAAAAGCTTCTGCACAGCAAAGGATGCCATGTACAAAATGAAAAGACAATCTACTGAATGGAAAAGATATTTGCAAATGATATATCTGATAAAAGGTAAAATCCAAAATATATAAAGAACTCACGCAACTCAAGAAATAAACAATCCAATTAAAAAATGGGCAGAGGACCTGATTAGACATTTTTCCAAAGAAGACATACAGATGGCCAACAGGCACGTGAAAAGATGCTCAACATCACTAATTATTAGGGAAATGCAAATCAAAACCACAATGAGATATCAGCTCACTCCTGTTAGAATGGCTATTATCAAAAAGACAAGAAATAACAGGTGCTGTTGAGGATGTCGAGAAAAGGGGAGCCTCAGATACTCTTGATGGGAATGTAAATTGGTGCAGCCACTGTGGAAAACTGTATGAAGAGTCCAAAAAATTAAGAATAGAGCTACCATATGATTCAGCTACCCCATGTCTGGGTATTTATTCAAAGAATATGAAAACACTAATTCAAAAAGATATATGCACGACTACGTTCATTGTGACATTATTTACAATAGCTAAGATATAGAAATAACTTGAGTCCCCATCAACCAATGAATGGATAAAGAAGATATGGTATACACACACACACGCACACACACACGCACAGAATAGAATACTACTCAGCCATCAAAAAGATGGAATCTTGCCATTTGCGACAATATGTATGGACCTTGAGGGTATTATGCTAAGTAAAAGAGTCAGATGGAGAACTGTGTGATTTCACTAATATGTGGAATACAAAAAGCAAACAGACAAAAAACAAAATAAATAAACTAAACAGAGACAAACACATAGATACAGAGAGCACAGTAGTGGTTACCAGGGAAAGTTGTGGTGGTGGGGTGGGTGAAATGGATAAAAGGGGTTAACTGTATGGTGATGGATGGAAACTAAATTTTTGGTGGTGAGCATGCTGTAGGGTATACAGAAGTAGAAATATAATGTTGTACACATGAAACATATAATGTTATAAACCAATGTTATCTTAATAAAAATAAATCCAAAAGTAAAAAGAAAAATAACTGTTTCAAAGCAAAAAACGTTAATAAAAATAAAATTATATACTGTAGCAGTTTTGGGGTTTTGTTTTTTGTTTTGTCTGTTTGTTTGTGTTTGTTTTTGTTTTTGGCTGCGCTGCATGGCTTGTGGGATCTTAGTTCCACGGCCAGGGATTGAACTCGCACCCTCAGTAGTGAAAGTGTGGAGTCCTAACCACTGGACCGCCAGGGAATTCCCACTGTAGCAGTTTTGGATACTGGTTCCTCACTGCCGTAACATCAGGGCTTGTTGACGTTTGCTCATTGTTTTTTTAATGTTTTGGCTAGGCCATTTTAGGAAATCTGTTTCCCGTGCAGTTAACAGCCTCTCATGGTTGCTTTTCATAGAGCACAGACTTGGACATGTGCACATTCACCCTGTGATTTTAGCAGGGCTCTCCTTCACTGTCTCTTCTCTTTTTTTTTTTTTTTTTAAAGGAAGAATGAGTTAAGGAAGCAATTTTTCTTATTTCAAGAGATCCTCTTCTTCTTTTTTTTTAATTTTATTTATTTATTTATTTATTTATTTATTTATTTATTTATTTATTTATTTATTTATTTATTTATTTATTTATTTGTGGCTGTGTTGGGTCTTTGTTTCCTTCTCTAGTTACTGCAAGTGAGGGCCACTCTTCATCGCGGTGCACGGGCCTCTCACTATCGCAGCCTCTCTTGTTGCAGAGCACAGGCTCCAGACGTGCAGGCTCAGCAATTGTGGCTCATGGGCCTAGTCGCTCCGCGGCATGTGGGATCTTCCCAGACCAGGGCTCGAACCCGTGTCCCCTGCATTGGCAGGCAGATTCTCAACCACTGCACCACGAGGGAAGCCCCCGTCTCTTCTCTTGATTTGTCTTTTCATGTGTCTGTCTCTTGATTTGTCTGTTAATATGTTTGTTAATATGTCTGTTGGTATCACACCCAGCTGTTGGCCTACAAAAACTGATGACTGATTAGATTCTTCCATTGTTTTTATCAATGTCCTGGGACACAAATTGCTCCACAGTCTAATCTAATTAAATCTTGGCCTCTCCATAGGGTTTTTTTTTTAAACTGTGGTTAAGTAATATAACATAAAATTTAGACTGTTTTATCGTTTTAAGTATACAGTTCAGCAGTGTTAAGTATATACACATTGGTATGCAACCAAGTTGCAGAAACATTTCATCCTTCAAAAGTGAAACTATATTCAAAAACAACTTCCCATTTCTCCTCCCCCCAGCTCCAGGCATCCACTATTCTGCTTTGTGTCTCTATGAGATTCTTCATATAAGTGGAGTCATACATTATTTTTTGTAAGTGGCTTATTTGGCTTTCCATAATTATCTCAAGGTCCATCCATGTTCTTTCATATGTCACAATTTCCTTCCTTGTTTATTGTGGTAAACACATAACATAAAATTTACCATCTTAACCATTTTTAAGTGTACAGTTCAGTAGTGTTAAATATATTTACATTGCTGTGAAAGAGATCTCCAGAACTTTGTTGACTTGCAGACCTGCAACTCTGTTTTTTAATAACAACTGCTTAGTGCTCCCTTATCCTAGGCCTTGGTAACTACCATTCTATTCTGTGTATCAGTTTGACTACTTTAGATACTTCATATAAGTGGAGTCATCTGGTATTTGTCCTTTTGTGACTGATTTGTTCCATTAGGCATAATGTCCTCAAGGTTCATCCATGTGGTAGCATGTGACAGGCTTTCCTTTCTTTTGGGCGCTGCTGGGGGCTGCATTGTGCTTCATTTTATGTGTATAGCACATTTTGTTTATTCATTTGACATTTAGGTTGCTGCCACTTGGCTATTGTGAATAGTGCTGCTACGAACATGGGTTTACAGGTATCTCTTCAAGACCCTGCTTTTAGTTCTTTTGAATGTATACCCAGATGTGGGATTCCTGGATTATACGGTGGTTCTGTTTTTTATGTTTTGAGGAACCCCCCCCGTACTGTTTTTGAGAGTATTTTTACAGTCCCAACAACACACAAAGTTTCCTACTTCTTCGTGTCCCAGCAAACACCTGTTATTTTCTGCCTTCCCTTCCCTTCTCTCATTTCCCTTTCCTTCCATGTTTCCTTCTCTCTTTCTTTCTCTTTCTCTCTTACATCCACCCACACACCCACCTATATATCTATCATTACTCTTTTTTAATAAATGGGAATTTAAGAAGTATAGATATACCTCAGAGATATTTTGGGTTTGGTTCCAGACTGCCACAATAAAGTGAATATTGCAATGAAGTAAGTCACACAAATTTTTTGGTTTCCCAGTGCACATAAATGTTATGTTTACACTATACTGTAGTCTGTTAAGTGTGCATAGCATTATGTCTAAAACAACAGTTTACATATCTTACTTAAAAAAATATTTTATTGCTAAAAACAGCTGTCATCTGAGCCTTTAGCAAGTTGTAGTGGTAACATCAAATATCATTCATCACAGGTCACCATAACAAATACAATAATAATGAAAGAGTTTGAATTACCAAAGTATGGCACAGAGACATGAAGTGAGCAAATGTTGGAAAAATGGCATTGATAGACTTGTTTGATGCAGGGTTACCACAATCCTTCAATTTGTAAAAAAATGCAATATCAGTGGAGTGCAATAAAGGGAAACATGATAAAATGAGATATGCATGTACTCATAGTGCTATCTTGGCTGAAAGCCAATATTTTTATCTTCAAAAGTTCATTCTAGTTACTGCAGGGAGAATATATGAGGTATAGGTGCATTGCTAGAGTAGATTTTTAGTGCTTGACCTAAAGCTTGTTGCTCGCTTTTGTAAATAATGAACGTATAGTGTATTTTGGGGTATCTCTACTTTTAGATAAAATATTTATTTAATATTTTATGAAAATAAATTAATTTTATAATATATTTTTGAGAAAAAATATTTTTGAAAAAATGTACATCAGTTTTTTTTTTAACATTTTTATTGGAGTATAATTACTTTACAATGGTGTGTTAGTTTCTGCTGTGTAACAAAGTGAATCAGCTGTACATATACATATATTCCCATTTCTCCTCCCTCTTGCGTCTCCCTCCCACCCTCCCTATCCCATCCCTTTAGGTGGACACAAAGCACCCAGCTGATCTCCCTGTGTCATGCGGCTGCTTCCCAATAGCTATCTATTTATATATGTACATGCCACTCTCTCACTTCGTCCCAGCTTACCCTTCCCCCTCCCTGTGTCCTCAAGTCCATTCTCTACATCTGCATCTTTATTCCTTGTACATCAGTTTTACAATTGTTTCAAAATGAAAAAATGATTTAGAGAATTATCAGGAGGAAAAGACCAACTTTGAACTTTAGGTGAAATTTCACCACAATCAAGTGAACTCAGCATGATCTGAACCTGAAACATTGTAAAATTATTTTTATTTTTTTGCTGCACCATTTTTTCTTCTCTGAGTATCTGCATTTAAAATTGAGGAAATAATAAAATATCTATTTGTTTTGAGTAATATTTAAGTAAATGAGCTCATTTTTTCTGTTCATTGTAATAACTTTTTTTATTGTATAATACTTTGTTTATTGTAATTTTAATAAGTAAATTTCTACATAGATTTTCAAGTTTATTAGCTTCAGATTCTTAACTTTCACACCAGGAGATGATGATACTTTTACAGTTTCTGAAAAAAGTAACCTGTGACTGGTGTAAAATTTATTGATTGTTTTAACATTTTTTAATTTAATGAAAACAAAAAAGTAAACTTTAAAGCACTACTGATTTTTCACTGTTATTTTGTGGATTAGTTAAATATAACGGACTTTTAATTTTATTTATTTATTTGATATTTATTGTATTTGTGATATGAGTGCTCTAATTTTAGGCCTTTGAAGACAATTTAATTGAAGCAAGGAAAGAAATTGAAGTATCACAGAGTAAATATAATGCTCTGTCATTACAGTTGAATAATAAACAGACTGAACTTATCCAGAAGGATATGGATATTACCCTGATCAGGCAAGTATACTCACTCCTTAATTTAACATTTTAGAAAGGTCCTTTGTTGTGCAGAATGCCAGCATTTTTGTTTATTATTAACACCCTAAAATGACAATATATGTCTTCTGTGAGTACTTATGTTTGTGCGTTGAAATTATCTAGAATTAACGTGGACAATCAGGGGTTTCACAGGACTGGAAAAAATCATGCTCAAAGAGTAGCCTTGGTTCAGTTTTTAACAAGGAGGATGCATTCATTCCTTGTTTCCTTCTAAAATTCCTACCCATGCATTATGTAATATTCATTACTGTTATAATGAATAATAAAGGAGTGATCCAGTTTTGAAGTTTTATTTTATTATGTTCTAAATAGTTTTAGTTTGTGAAATATTCTTTCTATATCAAAATACTTAATTTTGTAGCACTACTCATAAAGTGGAAGTACTTGAAAAACTTGTTTTTAAGTGTTTTGAAAGATGTTAAACTACCTATTTATTTTATAATAATCTTATCAGAAAATAGTGTTAGAACAGATCATAAATATATATATACACATATACATACATATGTTATACATATATACACACATGTATGTATGTGTGTACATTTTAAAATTTGAACTAATTAAAATAAATCATACAAAGTTTATCACATACCTGTATAAGCACAATTTCATTCTCTGAAATATGTCATATATTTATGTATGTAATATACTATATATATTATGTTTACATATGATGTATAATTACAATTAACATTATATATAATTATGATATTATACATAAATATTTATTTATATTTATATATAGTGTATTACAATATATATATTGGGGCAGGATTTTTGCTTGGGTATTAGATTAATACATATTATTATATATTATATATTTATATATATAATATATATTAATTTATATTATACATGTTTTATTATATATAAAAATATATAAGCATTATATGTATATATTATAAATAAAAGCAAAAATCCATTGTGTCACATTTTAAAAATCTTTTTACCATGGGGTGAGGAAAAGTATTTCTTTACAGATGATAGACTTTATCCACTCATGGTATAATTTTTTTAAGCCAGTAATTTGATGAAGTCAAAAAAGTAATTCTAAACAGTAACAGAATCTTAGTTTTAGAAGCAATCTTAAAATTTTTAATTATTCCTATCGTCTTCTCTATAAAAAAAGCTTTTAGTCTTTGCTTGATACTTTTAGTTTATAAGTTTCTCAGTACTCTTCAAGACTGTTCTTTTTTTTTGTTCAAATTTGTACATTGTTTCATATATTTATTTGACATTTGCCTTTTTACAGTATGCACCCATTTGTATCTTGGTTCCTTATCTAGAGAATCTCAGGAACAGTCTAATCCGTTCTGTAGTTCAGACCTTCAAATAATAAAATATAACTTTATTAATAAGTTTTTTTGTTAACTTATTAACTGCTTCTGTTTCTCATAATTTTTCATGTATATGTTTCACAGACGTTATATTGTTTTGGGTTGCCTTTCTTTCTCTCTCTCTTTTTTTTTTGTTAGTAAAAGTATGTAATATAAAATTCCCAAATAAATGGTTAAGTGGAATATTATGCAGCTGTAAAAAAAGAAAAAGGCAGCTCTGTATATATTTGCACAAATCCTCCAAATTAAAAAAGTGAAAAAAGCAAGTTGTAAAAAAGTGTGAATAGTTTGCTACTGTTTCCTTTAATAAAGCACATTTGTATGTGCACAGACTTCTGATAGAATACGGAAGGTAAGGGGGCTTTTGGAGAGGGGAATTGGGATTGGGGACAGGTAAGACAGGGAGACTTCCTCATTAAATGGTCTCTTGTAACCTCTGCACATGTGGCCTCTTAAATTTTAAAACATTTTCCTCGATTCAAGGACTCCCAAGGGTTGTACTCTGGCTATGAATGTAAATGAAAGCTGCTGCGTTAATTTTTCTACTTAGCTCTTGGATAATCATTAAAAAATCAGATAAAAATAATCTCTGTTTGTTTTGGAGCTGTAGTCTCAAGATCAATTAGTATTATTGCAGGTATTACGTAAAGAAGATTTACTACAGTTTGCATTAATGTAATCTTGTGTTCCTTGCAAAAGTTCCAACTGAGAGGAGGTCAGGCAAAAGGAAATTAACCTGGGCTTAAAATGTGCTCATGGGTAATCCAGGCAGTTTACTAAGAGTTGACTGTAGTTCAATCTAAATTTACCAGGGAACTGTCATTATCTGCCAACACCACTCTCTCAAGCAGACTGCCCACACGGCTGCATTTCAACCCTCTTCATTGTAAGAGTGAAACACAGCCAAGCATATTTTTCATGTCTTGTAAGTGTCTGTACTTTTCTTCCACTCTCAGTTGAAAAGACCTACATCTAACTTTATTGTTTTTTTTTTTTTTTTGGCTGCGTTGTATCTTCGTTGCTGCGTGCAGGCTTTCTCTACTTGTGGCGAGCAGGGGCTACTCTTTGTTGTGGCGTGCGGGCTTCTCATTGCTGTGGCTTCTCTTGTTACAGAGCATGGGCTCTAGGTGTGCAGGCTTCAGTAGTTGCAGCATGCAGGCTCAGTAGTTGTGGCTCGTGGGCTCTAGAGCACAGGCTCAGCAGTTGTGGCACGTGGGCTTAGTTGCTCCGTGGCATGTGGGGTCTTTTTGGACCAGGGATGGAACCCGTGTCCCCTGCATTGGCAGGCAGATTCTTAACCACTGTGCCACCAGGGAAGTCCCTACATCTAACTTTTGATCTAGTTAATATATTTTCAGTTTGGCTATATTACAAAATTCAAAAAGTAAAATTTATGAAAGAACAATAATTTGAAAGATCACTAAAACAGACTTGTACAATAAGCTATAAACTCACCATATTTGGTTATCCTGAGCATTAAATCTTTTGACTATTTTTACAAATGGGTGTTATGACAACATAACATTGTTTTTCCTGTATTACATGAAATAATATTTAAGAATTAAATTCCCCTGAGATAATAAAAAATCTTCTTAGAAGAAGTATATGTATTCCACCTTCCAGTGTGATATGGTGTCCAGATATCAAGGACATCTAAATAAAAATAAAATCTTGGAGAAGTTAAATGCTAATATTTTTCAAAAATATCCTAGGCAAATTGTACAGATTAAGGAATAAAAATCACATTTAAACCAATCCACGTGGATTAAACTACTGTTTCTATCACTGGGCTATGACAGTTACAATTCCACAACTTTTATAATGTGACATAATGTGAAGGGGAAAAAAAAACCACCTCAGTTTTCCAGGTCTTTGGAGAGATCTGGGGCAAAGCAATCAGAATTCAGTAACAGGATTTTCTCAGCTGAGCTAAGGACAGAGAATAGACGGTATGAGTCAACTCCCTGGCTGACTGTTACCTTTGGCCAAATAAGGAAAATGTCTTCTACAGCCAAAGGGAGATGGGAAACTCAGTAGGTGGATGGATTTCAGATTTGCACTAAAATTGACTTCATTTGGGATGCGGAAACGTCTAGGTGAAGGCTGGTTAATTGATAATTGACATCTCCTCCCAGTCTCTGCTCTCAGACACTGAGTTGATTATGCTTCTTAAATACTTTATGAACTCCATCCTGATCTCTTCCGGTCATCCTTAAGATTCGAGTGCACCAGCTTCAGCTTGTTCAGGGGTGGCGCCAAAGCTGGGTTTGCTTTGTCACTTCCAGAGCCTTGTTTATGGTGTGCAGTTAACAGACACTGAGTATCCTGTAAAAACTGCTGCTGGACGAAGCAGGAATACCACATCTCAATTTCCTTCAGGTGGCTTGGGATGTCAGCATTGAAGACGATCACCACCCCATAAGAGTTCTTCATCAGGGCAGGCCAGCAAGACTCGAACTTTGGATCGCCACCACACTCCCAGAGCTCAGAGTCATACCCCGTGCCTTTGTTGTTGCTGGTAACATATGGGTTCTCAAATTCCAGGATCCCCACTCCTTGGGTTGGGTTGTATTTGGTGATGTCAGAAGATTTTGTCAGGAAGTTGGCCCAAACGGTTTTTCCACTCTCACAGGGCCCCACGAAGAGGATCTTGGTCTTCAGCATTGTGGTCTGCTGCCCAAAGACCTGCCAGAGCCCACCGAGGCGCTGCCAGAGCCCTTGCTGCTGTCAGGCCAGAGCCTGGGTTGCCTTTCTGAATGCATTCCATCTTGTCAGAGTTTGTATCATCAATATTCTTCTTAAAATATGACACCTGTAGCTACATAAAATATTCCAACAAGACCTTTCCATTTTAAAGTATGATGGTTTTAAACTATTGGATGGAACATGTGGTCCATTCTAGGGTACAGTGCAGTGTTATGTGAATGGGATTTGAAAAATTATGTTTTCTACTAAATTTTGCACCTGCGTTTATCTGTATACTTGAATTTAGTGTACTGCAAGAACTATAAGCTGCAGTTAATAAGGCAATGATATCCATAGATGGACATTTTCTTACAAGATGGTAAAAAGATGAACTGTGTGTAATTTTAAGTGTTAGATTATAAGGACTCAAAAAGGAGGAGGTAATAGCACAGAGCTGGAAGATTTCAGAGGACTTTGACTCAGACCCTCATTATAGGGTAGTAGTTGAGATGTCTTCAGTGTTTTTCCTGAATTGTCTGAATAATAATTTGCTGAATACACTACATGTCTCCTTCATTTTTATTTCTTGTGGGTGTGCGTATGTGTGTGGTGGTTATGATATACCAGCATTACTGTACTGAATCTGTATATTGTGCACAAGACATACCAAGCCATAACTGTAGGAAAAGTGGTCTAGGCACTTTCTTATTTGGATATACGTTTACTTGTTGATAAATGATGGAGTTGACCTAGCTTTATTTCTTTATGGGTTTATTTCTTTGAATTCCTAATTATTTGCATATTTATTGAATAATTAATCTGTGTTACCCATTGTGCTATGGAATATTGCTGTGAACTACCACAAATGATTTTTACCTTGCATTAGAGTATAAATAACAAAATAAATAAATAATATACATGTCTGTAACATATATAGAACATCTTAGTATAAACCTAGAACTTGCATAAAAGTCAGTAACCAGTTAAGTTGCCTAACTAAAATTTTTGCCTGGCTGGTAATGATTCAGCAGTTACATGGAGAGTGAGCTAAATGAATAGCTTACCTTCCATTGAGAAGGTGGGCATCCGGATTGCTGGTGTTCCTAGGCACTTAGCAGAAGCAAGTGTAAATTAACTCTGGAGGATAATAAAGCCATTCTGTCCTCAAATTATGTGTACAGTTTTACAAACTAATGTCTAGCACATAGTCAGAAATATCAAGTATGTGGTAAACCAATAATAAAAATTAAAAGGCGTAAGAACTGGAGGAGATTGGTTCAAGATGGCAGAGTAGAAGGACATGTGCTCACTCCCTCTTGCGAGAGCACCAGAATCACAACTAACTGCTGAACAGTCATTGACAGGAAGACACTGGAACTCACCAAAAAAGCTACACCACATCCAAAGACAAAGGAGAAGCCACAATGAGATGGTAGGAGGGGCGCAATCACAATAAAATCAAATCCCGTAACTGCTGAGTAGGTGACTCACAAACTGGAGAACACTTATACCACAGAAGTCCACCCACTGGAGTGAAGGTTCTGAGCCCAATGTCAGGCTTCCCAACCTGGGGGTCCGGCAATGGGAGGGGAAATTCCCAGAGAATCAGACTTTGAGGGCTAGCGGGATTTGATTGCAGGACTTTGACAGGAGTGGGTGAGAGATTCCACTTTTGGAGGGCACACACAAAGTAGTGTGTGCATCAGGACCCAGGGGGAAGAGGCAGTGACCTATAGGAGACTGAACCAGACCTACCTGCTAGTGTTGGAGGGTCTCCTGCAGAGGCGGGGGGTGGCTGTGGCTCACTTTGGGGACAAGGACACTGGCAGCAGAAGTTCTGGGAAGTACTCCTGGGCGTGAACCCTCCCAGAGTCTGCCATTAGCCCTACCAAAGAGCCTGTAGTCTCCAGTGTTGGGTTGCCTCAGGCCAAACAACCAACAGGGAGGGAACACAGCTCCACCCATCAGCAGACAAGCACATTAAAGTTTTACTGAGGTCTGCCCACCAGAGCAACACCCAGGTCTACCCACCACCAGTCCCTCCCATCAGGAAGCTTGCACAAGCCTCTTAGATAGCCTCATCAACCAGAGGGTAGACAGCAGAAGCAAGAATAACTACAATCCTGCAGCCTGTGGAATGAAAACCATATTCACAGAAACATAGACAAAATGAAAAGGCAGAGGACTATGTACCAGATGAAGGAACAAGGTAAAACCCCAGAAAAACAACTAAATGAAGTGGAGATAGGAGGCAACCTTCCAGAAAAAGAATTCAGAATAATAATAGTGAAGATGATCCAGGACCTCTGAAAAAGAATGGAGGCAAAGATCGAGAAGATGCAAGAAATGCTCAACAAAGACCTAGAAGAATTAAAGAACAAACACCTAGAAGAATTAAAGAACAAACAAACAGAGGTGAACAATACAATAGCCGAAATGAAAAATACACTAGAAGGAATCAATAGCAGAATAAGTGAGGCAGAAGAATGGTTAAGTGACCTGGACGACAGAATGGTGGAAATCACTGCCGTGAACAGAATAAAGAAAAAAGAATGAAAGAAATGAAGACAGCATAAGAGACCTCTGGGACAACATTAAACCCACCAACATTCACATTATAGGGGTCCCAGAAGGAGAAGAGAGAGAGAAAAGACCCGAGAAAATATTTGAAAAGATTATAGTTCAAAACTTTCCTATCGTGGGAAAGGAAATAGCCACCCAAGTCCAGGAAGCGCAGAGAGTTCCAGACAGGATAAACCCAAGGAGAAACATGCCAAGACACACAGTAATCAAATTGCCAAAAATTAAAGTCAAAGAAAACTTACAAGCAATAAGGGAAAAACGACAAATAACATACAAGGGAACTCCCAAAAGGTTGACAGCTGATTTCTCAGCAGAAACTCTACAAGCCAGAAGGGAGTGGCACGATATATCTAAAGTGATGAAAGGGAAGACGCTTCAACCAAGATTACTCTACCTGGCTAGGATCTCATTCAGATTTGATACAGAAATCAAAAGCTTTACAGACAAGCAAAACCTAAGAGAATGCAACACCACCAAACAACTCTACAACAAATGCTAAAGGAACTTCTCTAAGTGGGAAACACAAGAGAAGAAAAGGACCTACAAAAACAAACCGAACACAATTAAGAAAATGGTAATAGGAACATACATATCAATAATTACCTTAACTGTGAGTGGAATAAATGCTTCAACAAAAGAGAGAGGCTCACTGAATGGATACAAAAATAAGACCCATATATATGCTGTCTACAAGAGACCCACTTCAGACCTAGGGACACATACAGACTGAAAATGAGGGGATGCATAAAGATATTCCATGCAAATGGAAATCAAAAGAAAGGTGGAGTAGCAATACTCATATCAGATAATACAGACTTTAAAATAAAGAATGTTACAGGAGACAAGGAAGGACACTACATAGTGGTCAAGGGATCAATCCAAGAAGAAGATATAACACTTATAAATATATGCACCCAACATAGGAGCATCTCAGCACATAAGGCAAATGCTAACAGCTATGAAAGAGGAACTCGACAGTAACACAATAATAGTGGGGGACTTTAACACCTCACACCAATGGACAGATCACCCAGACAGAAAAGTAATAAGGAAACACAAGCTTTAAATGACACAATAGACCAGATAGATTTAATTGATATTTATAGGACATTCCATTCGAAAACAGCAGATTACACTTTCTTCTCAAGTGCACATGGAACATCGTCCAGGGTAGATCAAATCTTGGGTCACAAATCAAGCCTTGGTAAATGTAAGAAAATTTAAATCATACCAAGGATCTTTTCCTACCACAACACTGTGAGATTAGAAATAAATTACAGGGAAAAAAACTTAAAAAGCACAAACAGATGGAGGTTAAACAATACATTACCAAAATCAAAGAGGAAATCAAGAAGTACCTAGAGAGAAATGGCAATGAAAACATGACGACCCAAAACCTATGGGATGCAGCAAAAGCAGTTCCAAGAGGGAAGTTTATAGCAAAACAATGCTACCTCAAGAAACAAGAAAAATCTCAAACAATCTAAACTTACACCTAAAGGAAGTAGAGAAAGAACAAACAAAATCCAAAATTAGTAGAAGGAAAGAAATTATAAAGATCAGAGCAGAAATAAATGAAATAGAAACAAAGAAAACAATAGCAAAGATTAATAAAACTAAAAGCTGGTTCTTTGAGAAGATAAACAGAATTGACAAACCTTTAGCCAGACTCATCATGAAAGAGGGAGAGGACTGAAATCAATAAAATTAGAAATGAAAAAGGAGAAGTTACAGCTGACACCGCAGAAATACAAAGGATCATAAGAGACTACTACAAGCAACTCTATGCCAATAAAATGGACAACCTGGAAGAAATGGACAAATGCTTAGAAAGGAATAAACTTCCAAGATGGAACCAGGAAGAAATAGAAAATATGAACAGACCAATCACAGGTAATGAAATTGAAACTGATTAAAAATCTTCCCACAAGCAAAAGTCCAGGGCCAGATGGCTTCACAGGCGAATTCTATTAAACATTTAGAGAAGAGCTAACATCGATCCTTCTCAAACTCTTCCAAAAAATTTGTAGAGGAAGGAACACTCCCAAACTCATTCTACGAGGCCACTGTTACCCTGATACCAAAAAAAGACTGCACTTCCCTGGTGGCGCAGTGGTTGAGAATCTGCCTGCCAATGCAGGGGACACGGGTTCGAGCCCTGGTCTGAGAAGACCCCACATGCCGCAGAGCAACTAGGCCCGTGAGCCACAACTACTGAGCCTGCACGTCTGGAGCCTGCGCTCTGCAACAAGAGAGGCCGCGATAGTGAGAGGCCCGCGCACCGCGATGAAGAGTGGCCCCCACTTGCCACAACTAGAGAAAGCCCTCCCACAGAAACGAAGACCCAACACAGCCAAAAATTAATTAATTAATTTTTAAAAAATTGCAGAGGAAGGAACATTCCCAAACTCATTCTACGAGGCCACTGTTACCCTGATACCAAAACAAGACAAAGATACTACAAAAAAAGAAAATCACTGACCAGTATCACTGATGAATATAGATGCAAAAATTCTCAACAAAATGGTAGCAAACAGAATACAACAACACATTCAAAGGATCGTATACAATGATCAAATGGGATTTATCCCAGGGATGCAAGGATTCTTTAATATATGCAAATCAATCAGTGTGATACAACATATTAACAAATTGAAGAATACAAACGATATGATTATCTCAATAGATGCACAAAAAGCTTTTGACAAAATTCAACACCCATTTATGATAAAACTCTGTAGAAAGTAGGCATAGTGGGAACCTACCTCAACATAATAAAGGCCATATGTGACAAACCCACAGCAAACATCATTCTCAATGTTGAAAAACTGAAAACATTTCCTCTAAGATCAGGAACAAGACAAGGATATCCACTCTCACCACTATTATTCAACATCGTTTTGGAAGTCCTAGCCACAGCAAACAGAGAAGAAAAAGAAATAAAAATACAGATTTGAAAAGAAAAAGTAAAACTGTCATCGTTTACAGATGCCATGATACTATACATAGATAATCCTAAAGATGTGACCAGAAAACTACTAGAGCTAATCAATGAATTTGGTAAAGTTGCAGGATACAAAATTAATGCACAGAAATCTCTTGCATTCCTATTCCATAACAATAAAAGATCAGAAAGAGAAATTAAGGAAACAATCCCATTTACCATTGCAACAAAAGGAATAAACCTACCTAAGGAGATAAAAGACCTGAACTCAGAAACCTATAAGACACAGATGAAAGAAATCAAAGATGACACAAACAGATGGAGAGATATACCATGTTTTTGGATTGGAAGGATCAATATTGTGAAAATGACCATACTACCCAAAGCAATCTACAGATTCAGTGATATCCCTAGCAAATTACCAATGACATGCTTTACAGAACTAGAACAAAAAGTCTTAAAAGTTGTATGGAGGGCTTCCCTGGTGGCGCAGTGGTTGAGAATCTGCCTGCCAATGCAGGGGACACGGGTTCGAGCCCTGGTCTGGGAAGATCCCACGTGCCGCGGAGCAGCTGGACCCGTGAGCCACAGTTACTGAGCCTGCACGTCTGGACCCTGTGCTCCGCAACAAGAGAGGCCGCGATAGTGAGAGGCCCGCACACCGCGATGAAGAGTGGCCTCCGCTTGCCACAATTACAGAAAGCCCTCGCACAGAAACAAAGACCCAACACAGCCATAAATAAATAAATAAACAAATACTTAAAAAAAAAAGTTGTATGGAGACACAAAAGACCCTGAATAACCAAAGCAATCTTGAGTAAAAAAAAAAAACAGCTGGAGGAATCAGACTTCCTGACTTCAGACTATACTACAAAGCTACATTAATCAAGACAATATGGTACTGGCACAAAAACAGAAATGAAATATAGATCAATGGAATAGGATAGAAAGCCCAGAGATAAACCCATGCACCTATGGTCAACTAATCTATGACAAAGGAGGCCAGGGTATACAATGGAGAAAAGACAGTCTCTTCAATAAGTGGAGCTGGGAAAACTGGACAGCTACATGTAAAAGAATGAAATTAGAACACTTCATAACACCCTGCACAAAAATAAACTCAAAATGGATTAAAAACCTCAATGTAAGACTAGACACTATCAAACTCTTAGAGGAAAACATAGGAAGAACACTCTTTGACATAAATCACAGCAAGATCTTTTTTGACCCACCTCCTAGAGTAATGGAAATAAAAACAAAAATAAAGAAATGGGACCTGATGAAACTTAAAAGCTTTTGCACAGCAAAGGAAACTATAAACAAGATGAAAAGACAACCCTCAGAATGGGAGAAAATATTTGCAAATGAAGCAACGGACAAAGGATTAATCTCCAAAATACATAAACAGCTCATGCAGCTCAATATTAAAAAAACAACCCAATCAAAAAATGGGCACAAGACCTAAATAGACATTTCTCCCTAAAAGACATACAGATGGCCAAGAGGCACATGAAAAGATGCTCAACATCACTAATTACTAGATAAATGCAAATCAATACTACAGTGAGGTATCATCTCACACTGGTTAGAATGGGCATCATCAGAAAATCTACAAACAACAAATGCTGGAGAGGGCATGGAGAAAAGGGAACCCACCCTCTTGCACTGTTTGTGGGAATGTAAATTGATACAGCCACTATGGAGAACAGTATGGAGGTTCCTTGAAAAACTAAAAATAGAATTACCATATGACCCAGCAATCCCACTACTGGGCATATACTCAGAGAAAACCATAATTCAAAAAGAAACATATACCCCAATGTTCATTGCAGCAATATTTACAATAGCCAGGTCATGGAAGCTTCATAAATGGCCATCAACAGGCAAATGGATAAAGAAGTAGTGGTACATATATACAATGGAATATCACTCAGCCATAAAAAGGAACGAAATTGGGTCATTTGTAGAGACATGGATGGACCTAGAGTCTGTCATACAGAGTGAAGTAAGTCAGAAAGAGAAAAACAAATATTGTATATTAATTCATATATGTGGAATGTAGAAAAATGCTACAGATGAACTGGTTTGCAAGGCAGAAATAGAGACACAGATGTAGAGAACAAATGTATGGACACCAATGGCAGGGGAAAGTGAGAGTGGGGGGGTGGTGGTGGGATGAATTGGGATTGACGTATATACACTAATATGTATAAAATAGATAACTAAGAAGACCCTGGTGTATAAAAAAACAAAATTCAAATTTAAAAAAACTGGAAATGAAAGATAAAGACCTAGTTATTTGCCTATATATGACTAATTAACATAGCAACCCCCCCAAAAATTTATAGAAATATTTCTATAATTAATATGTGGATTCAGCACACTTGGTAGATACAAGGTCAGTGTAGAATATTCAAATGCATTTTTTATGTCAGCAAATAATTAGGAAATAGACTTGAATATAATTTATAATATAGCTAAAAATATGAACAGCAAATATAATGAAAGATATGAGTTACCTCTATACAGAGATCTGTAAAACATTATTGAGAGAAATAGAAAGTCTAGTATGTACAGATAAATACAGAGTTCATGATTTGCAAGACTCAGTATGATAAAGATGTCTATTCTCTCCAAACAGATATTGAGATTCAGAGGAGTACAAATTATCAGCAACAGGAAACTATTACTACCCCCAGGCCAGAAGGGGCAAGGAGAGGAGCTTTTACTGGATCTCTGAGAGAAGTCTAGCCCTGGGAGAGAGGCTGACTAGTAGGAGAAGTATTCTTAGATAGAGGAACAGAGACACTGCCAACTGTGGCTCATTGGAGAGGGAGATAGGGAAAGAAATACCGTGACCTCTTTTTCCTTTACCCTCTAATCATGGACCAGCACTTTCACCTACTCAAATATAAACCCAGAAGAAAGGGAGCCAATGTAATGTAGTCTGTGGAAGTTGGCCTCTCAGGCTAGATTGTAGGCTAGAGTACAGAGAGTAATAGTGTGGAGATGATGAATATTGGATAAGAGAATATGTGGTGCATTCTCCGTTTCTGCTCTTTTTCAGAGCTTTCCTGGGCATTTATTGCTTAATTAATTTTTCCATATAAACTTTAGGTTAAACTGGCTTATTTTTTGTTTGCTATTTTATTAGGGCATCAAATTTAAAAGCAAACTGAAGGAGAATTGCCATCTTGATGATGTCAGTTTTTCTGTCCCAGAGTATGGGAATGCCATTACATTTGTTTCAGTACCTTTCTGTCCTTATGAAATGTTTTGTTCCTTATGCTGGTTTTGATCTTCTTAAATTTTTATTCCTAGCCCTTTCGTGGTTTTTGTTACTGTTTTAAATGGAATCTTTCTTTCCCATATAGTTTCCTACTGATTTTCCTTTTATTACTTGTTGTTTTTGCTGTGCTATTTTGTTTTGATGTGCTATGATTTGGTGGGTAAAGTGTCCAACAAAGTTATTTTGTTTTTACTGTGAATTGTACTTTTTAGTTTTTTCTGTATAATTTTTTTTGCCTTGAGTTTTAATTCCTCTGAAATTAATATTGCTATTCTTTTTTTGGGTTTATATTTATATGGTAACAAACTAAGTACATAATTGTTTAGGTATAATGATACATGTGAATTATAAGAAAATACATGTAGTATGGAGAAGTACAAAGAAGATGGAAAAAATTAGAGTTAAAATACAACACCAGAGGAATAATAGCCATTAAAATTTTATTAGAATCATTCTATATTTTTCTCAACACATATTTATAGATTGAAGAGTAGGTAAACAAGTTCTTAGATAAAAGGGGCTGTATTGAACATTTTTGTTTGTTTGTTTTTGGCTGCATCGGGTCTTCATTGCAGCACATGGGATCTTCGTTGTGGCATGTGGACATCTTAGTTGCGGCATGAAGGCTTCTTAGTTGCATCATGCGGACTTAGTTGTGGCATGAGGACTCTTAGCTGCTGCATGCACGCGGGATCTAGTTCCCTGACCAGCGAGTGAACCCGGGCCCCCTGTATTGGGAGCATGGAGTCTTACCCACTGGACCACCAGGGAAGTCCCGAACATGTTGTTCTAATAAGTGATAACTTCAGTTTTTGTGATATAATGGAACAATAAGACACTAAAGTGAAATTGAAAGAATTATTAAATCTCAGATAATTTTTTCTTCTCTATAAGAACCACTAACTATTTTTCTAAAGCTAAGAAAGAAATGGCATGAAAAAAACTTTGGAGGTTGATGTAATTATGTTTTTTTAAAAAAAAACTACATTTCATCTTTAATCGGATTTGATACCCTGCTACATACACTTAGTAAAATAGGACATATATTCAACCATTTTAACTCCTTCTCATTTTGCATCTCAAGATTTATAACCTTTATCTCCTCATGTATAATCACAGTGCCTAAAGATATTTAGGCTTAGTTTTCTATATTGCTTCCGTGCTCTTCACTAAACTTTTTACTCTTGATGTGTTTATTCCTATACTCAATTTTGATTCATCTTAAAGGCCCATTTTTACCAGGGCCTTCTCTGTTACTGGAGTATGCTTTCTCCTCCATTAACATCAGATTTAGCCATGTGACTTATTTAGGCTTGTGGAATGAGTGTGAAAGTGACATATATCATATCCTGGCAAGTGTTTTAAAAGAGTCATTGCTTGAATTGCCTTTACTTTTTGCCCTCTGCCATTAGAGTGGCGTATTACTAATGCCGTCTACTGCTCCAGTTTGGGTCTTAGGATAGGGGAAATCCACATGTAATGTGAGCAAGCAAATCTTTGTTTTTGTAATAGTAAGTTTTTTTTTTTGGTAACTGCAAAATAACCTATAGATGCTGTCTGAAACCCTTTGTCAGTCTTTGCTATCAACTTTGATGTCTAAAGGGATATTCCTAATTTATCCTATGGCTCATTCAATCCCTTAGTAAACATCACGGTAACTGAGCAGTACAGTATTTTTAATCAGCTTAACATTCTTTTTTTTTTTTTTTTTAATCTTAAAAAGTATTTAAAAAAAAATTTTTTTTCACACACACTGTATTTTATTTTTACAAGAGATAAATAAACTGACACCAAGTATTGTAAATGGATGACCACAACAAAAGCAACAATGATTGCAATTACCAAACACGAAACACACTCATACTGTGTCATAATATTGACAGAAACATAGATCAATGGAACAAGATAGAAAGCCCAGCGATAAACCCACGCACCTATGGTCAACTAATCTATGACAAAGGAGGCAAAGATATACAATGGAGAAAAGACAGTCTCTTCAATAAGTGGTGCTGGGAAAACTGGACAGCTACATGTAAAAGAATGAAATTAGAACACTCCCTAACACCATACACAAAAATAAACTAAAAATGGATTTGAGACCTAAATGTAAGACCGGACACAACATTCTTCTTGAGATGGGAAGAAGTGTTGTTGGTTCTCAGCATCGTCTCAGCTCAACCCGCACTTTCCTTTATTCTTTTTAATCCATGTCTGGAGGAACTTATCAAGTTTGAACCTACCAATTAATTTTACTTTCCATAGTTTTGGTTTGCCTCATAACTTCTCTCATTATGGATTTTAATGCTATTACGACATCTTTCTTTCTTAACAATCCTTCTTTATGTTATCCTTATCATTTCATCCATTCAACAACTGTCTTATCCCATATATCCTAGAAAACAGAGGCTGAGTGAAGGTTACTGATTACTTACTTGAGAGATTCAATTCCAAGGCAGAGTGAGTGAGAGAAGAATAATCTGAGGCAGGGAAGGATAAAGAGTATTTCAAGGAAACATTATTGTGCTGGCCACTGCTTCATGATGAGCCATGAAGAGATGTCAGGTGGATTGAATTAGCCACTCAGGTTGATTCTGGACAGACTGTAGAAAGAAACCATGCCCTATAGCAATCCATCAGATAGAAAAAACAAAAGAAACAAACAAAAAAACTCTTCTTGTGTTTTATCTTCCATTGATCAAAGTTTGCTGCTTATACCATGCCTGTGTTGTAGCATTTTATCCTAATCTGGAAGTGGTACAAGGAGACAAATATGCTAGGCATGCTGGTGGTTGACCTCAAGTGATGGAGCCACATGAGCTGCATAAATGTTATAGGCTGAAATGGTAGTTAATAGTCTGAGGCAGAGCAAGGGACTAAGAATCTAGGAGGCTGGTGAGCTGAATCTGAAAAGGTGTATAAGATGTGTCTAAGGCAACAACAAATATTTAATAGGCTACAGGAACTATGCTAGGTTGTCCATTTATAGCAGTGAGCAAAAAAGTCCCTACCTTCACAGACATTTTTGTTAAGATTATCTTCACATCTTGGCTTTCTATTGAGATAATTCAGAGAAGTGCAATGGTTTCTTTTTCATACATTTTCTAGACCTTTCTTACAATTCCTTCAGTAACTCCTACTCAGAGGTATAATTTTCCTCTGAGTATGCACAATAAAATTTCTTTTTTCTTAATTCTAAATACTCCTCCTTTTAAATAAGTCCTGTTTGTTTTTCTTTACTCATTTTCAAATGAAGATAGGTCTGCACAAATTCCGTGTTTTCCAGTGGTCCAGATGTATGTTTCCAAAGCCTTAGTTGCAGCTTACTTTGATACTGATCAAGTTCCACTTTCATATTTGCAACATTGTTGTACATTCTATCTCATCTACTTTTCAGAGGGTGGTGTGAGAAGACACAAAGAAAGAAACATTTATACATGATATAAAATTATGCTTCCATTCCATTTACTGAGATTATGCCCAGAAAATAGCACAAGATGAGAGATAAGAATATGATCTTCTCTTAGTTGATTTTTACTCCCCAACTGTCTCATAGTATGAACATCTCCCAACTCAAGTGTTTCTTCTGATTAAAGATACTTATATTTTGTTCCAAATGACCCTTAAATCCAAGCCAATTACTGATTCTGTCCCTCTCTTTAAGAAAAAATATGTTCTATTATTAGAAGAGAAATAAGTTTTCTGTGTTTTGTATTGTATTGAAAGATGATATGTATTATCTTCATTTACTTAGATCATTTACTTAGATCTCTTGGCTAACACATATCTTGACTATCTATGCTGTTGGAATTTTATCCTACAGCTACTGCCTATCTCCTTTGATAACTCTTGCCAGTGTTATTCTTGAAAAATGACAATACTCAGCAAGAATCATTACTATGTGTCTCTTCTCTCCCTCTCTTGTATTGTATTTTCTCAAGGCATGGCCATTATTGATTCTCTTCTTTCCCTTCCCCCATTTTTGGACTATTATTTTCTACAGGTTTCAGTTTTTTGAATAGTTACAGAAAAAAAGTGCTATAGTCTAAATGTTTGTGTCCACCCAAAATTCATATGTTGAAATTCTAATGCCTAATGTGATGGCATTAGAAGGTGGGGTTCTTAAGGAGGTGCTTTGGTTATGAGGGTAGAACCCTCTTGTAAAAAAGACCTCCCAAAGCCCCCTAGTGCCTTCCACCGTGTGAGGATGTAACAATAAGTGTGCGACCTGGAAGAGGGTCCTCACTTGACTATGCTGGCAGTCTGATCTCTAACTTCCAGCCTCCCCAACTATGAGAAATAACTTTCTGGTTTTTATAAACTACCTAGTCTGTGCTGTTTTGTTATATCAAAAGGACTAAGGCAGATGGTGTATGTACATGTATCTGTGTGGGTTCAGGGGTTTCTGTTGTATCTGGAGAACATTAATATTCTAAACCTGTAAAAAAGCAGAGCTCCGGAATTCCCTGGTGGTCCAGTGGTTAGGACTTGGCACTTTCACTGCTGTGGGCTGGGTTCAATCCTTGGTCAGGGAACTGAGATTCTGCAAGCCGTGTGGCACGGCAAAAAAAAATAAAATAAAAATTAAAAATAAATAAATAAGCAGAGCTCATTTCTCCCATATTAATATTCATCCATGTTCAACATCTGTTTGCATATCTTTTATGTTTCTTCTTTCTTTTAAGATTTATCTTATGTGAATGAATCACCAGTTTGAGGTTATAAGTAAAGAAAAGTCTCCATTAAAAATACTCTCCAAAATATATACTATAATGTGTACTGTGAAATACATCTCTATAAATATCTTTCTCTTCAAATTTATTTTACAACATATTTTCCAGTTTTATATGATCTGTATCACACAGGATTCACCACCACAGGAATCTGGAAACCTCTATCCTAGAGGTGTGGTTTTCCTGGACCCTTAGGGCCATGAAGACTGTCACTCCACTTCATTTGTCCTTCTACTTACCAAGTTTACCCTGGGTGGGTTGGAAGGAGTGATTTCACCTTGTATTGCTCTCCATCCTTCTGACAAAAAACTTCATCATTTCCTTCAAGATGGGTTAGAGGAGTCACAGGAATCCCAGCCTAGGCCCCTGAGGTGACAGACTAGTGGTGCTTTAAGGAACTTTTGTTTGAAAACTTAATTTACCTTTTTGGATTCTTTTTAATATATTTAAGTTTCTATATAATATAAAATGAAAGGTTGAGTTACCCTGTATTCAGAACTATCTGATAGTTGGCATCAGTGCTTATTAATTCTTGGAACTGAAGTGTAACTTAATTTCAATAAGAAGGTGGTAGTGTGACTGTATATCCAGGGTTTTTATTACTATCAAGCTATAAAAGAAAATTGGCAAGTGTTTGGCTTTGAAAGTCATAGTAGTTCTATCAATACTTTGTAGGTGTATGTGATAAATATTAAATACTTCATATATTATTTCTCTTATTAATATGTTTGCCTGCAGTAAAAAATAATAGATGAAAAAACTGGAGGCCGATGTATAACTTTAGATGAACAAAATTATTTAACTAAGATGATCTTTATTCATGCTTCTCTCTATTTATTGCTTGCTTTGCACAGGAAGGAGTTGCAGGAGCTGCAGAATCTGTACAAACAGAACAGTGCACATACAGCACAGCAAGCAGAACTGATCCAGCAGCTTCAGCTTCTGAATATGGACACACAGAAGGTACTGAGGAACCAGGAAGATGCTCACACAGCTGAAAGTATATCGTATCAAAAAGTATGCTTTTATTCTGTCATAAAAATGTAAATTTATATGTGTGAACTTATAAAAATATATAGAATTCAAATTTTTGCACATTTCAATATTGCTTTATTACTCCCTTTTATATTGCTTCTTCAAAATTAAAAATGAAATATGATTCAATTTGGTAATATTCAAAATTATGTGAGTGTTTTTTATGGCTGTTAGGCTGAAACATTCAAAATATACATGCAAATTTATTCTGTAGGATATTGTTTTTATAAATTGGAGTTTTGATACCTACTATGAAACATACTAGGACTGTAGTCCTCAAACCATGAAGGATTTGGAGAATGGGATTATTCAGCCTTCTATAGTGAGAAATTATTCAACAAGTATGATTCTAGTTTATGACCTACAGCAGTCTTTCAATTATAGAATTTGCACATTATTTTATTGGCAAATCTGCACAAACACAAATGGGTAGGCTGATGAGGTATTTAGGATCAATATTTTTCAAGGATTTTTCTCTTTTTATTTTGTGTGTTTCTTTTAAGTAGTCATTTTACTTTACAATTGTTTAAGGATCCCCTCAAGAAGGCTTACCCAGCTATTTAGGTATGCTGACACAGCAACAATAATTACAGCTAGTAATTAAAAAACACTTTTATTGAATTCTTTATGTTTTGTGTGGTGTACATATTTATAGAAATAATTTATTTTCTACACAGATCAACCCTATGAGATTGATGTTATTTCCTCTTAATAGTTGAGGCAGCCAAGGCTTAGAGAGGTTAAATGGTGCAGTCTATGTTATTTGGGGATTATTTCTGTCTAAACTTACTCTTCTCCTAAAAAAGCACTGTGAAAAGTCAACATCTATAATTAATTTGAAATAAATAACTATTAAGTAAACTTTAAACACATACTTTCAAATGATGCTTTGTAACTGTGGTTTCTCGACTAAATTCTGTGTTTCCTTTGAGTTTCTCTCAGGACGAGGATGACACCAAGCATCAGGGTAGTGTCCATTCTCTCCACTTTGAATAGAACAGCTCCACCTTTTTGTTTTATATGGTGGGATTGCCCATTATGCTTTTGTTTCTAAACCAGACTCCGTTGCTAAATTGACTTGAAAAATTGGACCTTATTAGTAACTTTAATTCTTTTCTCTTTTTCACTGTGTAGGTATTTAACGCAAACATTTCTTCCTCTTTCTTGATTTTTGCTTGAA
This sequence comes from Balaenoptera borealis, assembly GCF_965194805.1. Lineage (NCBI taxonomy): Eukaryota > Metazoa > Chordata > Mammalia > Artiodactyla > Balaenopteridae > Balaenoptera > Balaenoptera borealis. Next base: position 56,287,081 of record NC_138865.1, on the reverse strand, counting down.
AGTCCCTAACCCATGGCAAGTTATATTAAAATATGTCTTTAGGGTTGCTTGTTGTTAAAGTTCATAACTCTTTTCTCTCATGTGCAAATACTTTTGCTGTTTCTCCTCTCAGCAAGAGGGAACTTGGTAAGGTGGAAGAAAAAGGCAGTGTTTCCTTTGCTATTTACTTTTTCAGTCTTTTGTTCTAAGATTCCTTTTTCAGCCTTGCTTAACTTAAAATTTAAGATAAATTGTTTCAGCCTTAATTCTACTTTTTGGTTGATCCTCCTTAGCAGCCTTTGCAGAGAGCAACCATTTTTTTAATACACTACCTGAGAACTTTTGTAGATTCTATATCATTTCAAACAACTGAATAATTAAACATTTTTATTTGAAGTGATTATTACCAGAGTAATACATGCTTGTGATAAATTTTCAAAAAATTCAGAAGCATATAAAAAAATAAAGTTCTCTGCCCTCCTGCCTGAAGCCCTTGCCCTAGACTTTACTGCTCTTAATATTTGAGTATATCCTAGAGTTCCTCTAGAAGAACAGAATATTTTAAAATTATTTCATCTTTTTAATTATATAAGAATTACATGAATATATTATTATAAAAAATTGAAATGATATAGAAGTACTGATAATGCTGATATAACAGATTTGAGTTCTCTTCCGCTCATCCCAGTTCATTTCATTCCCCTCCCCAGGGGTAATAATCTAAGTAGTCATTCCAGACCTTTTCATGCATTATATACTGTGTCTGTGTACATATACACATATCACCAATCTAGGTATCTTACATTTTTAATATTAATTAGTTTATCCCATACTTACTGTTCTTTAACTTGCTGTTTTCAAATAATATGCCTTGGGTATATTTCCATGACAGTATGTATAGCTCTTGCTCTCCTCCTCCTCCCCATGCTCCAACAGAAACATGTAAAGTACAGCGTGGATTTACCAGAGTATAATTTGATGATTACTGAGGTCTCCCTCCTCAACTTTTTATTATAAACTTCAGAAGGAGGTGTTCCTCATCTCTTCCACGGCGTCAGTTTTCCCTACTGGATCATTTCTAACCACATAAAAACGTGCTGTTGTGTCTCTGATCTGCATGGAAGAACAAAACAATTAAGCAACAACAAAAAACCTGTCTTGACCTTACTATATTCCTTTCTTTCCCTTCCTTTCTCTCCTTTTCCAGCAATATTCCTTGCAAGAGCTAACTTGTCTCAAAGTTCTCTTCTTCCATTCTCTTTTGAACCTATTCCAATCAAGTTTTTGCCCCTTTCACTCCACTAAAATTTCTCTTTGCAGAATCATTTGTGACTCCCATATTGCTGAATTCAGTAATCTTCTAGCAGTCTTCATCTTACCTCACTTACCAGCAACACTGTCACAGTTGATGACTCTATCCTTTGAAACCCTTTTTTTCCTCCTGGCTTACAGCATTATCACAGTTGTGTGGTTTTCTTCTTTCAGTTTCTAGCTGTTTCTTTTCTGTTTCTTTCTAGTCTTCCCTAGTCACCCTGTCCTCTAAATGTTAAAATGTTCCAAGCCAAAATCTTAGGGCCTCTTTTTTTCCCTCTGTTAAAATTCATACCCTAGGTGATTTTATCTACTCACCTAGGCTTTCAAAATCATACTGTCTATATGCTGATGACTCCCAGATTTGATTATCTGCTCTGGATCTCTTCCCTGAACTCTAGGAAAGAGTATATCTAATCGCCTACTTAGCATCTTTTAACTTGATGCCTAACGGGCATCTCAGATTTCACATGTTCAAAACTAAGCTGTTGTCTGCTCTGCCTTCAGAGGGTGTCTGGAATCCTACTACTTCCCACTACCCCTGCTGTGACCACTAACTTGTATTACCTGAATGATTGCAGTAGTTTCCTACTTTGTTTCTTTGCTCCTGACCTTACCCACTTTGAGTTTATTCTCAACATAGATGCCAGAATGTTCTTGCTAAAACTTAGTAAGTCAAATCAGGTCATTCCTCTCTTAAATTCCCCCCATTGGTTTCTTGTCTGATTAAAAGTAAAAGCTGAAGTCCTTACTACAACCTGTGAGACTCTGCATGATCTGGCTCTGCATTACCTCTCTGATCTCATCTTTGCCTTAGCTTCTTAATCTCTCTGCTTTGGCCACATTTAACTTGTTTTTTCACTTGAACATACCAGGTATTCTTCACCCTCAAGGTCTGTGCACTTGGTTCCACTGCCTGAAATCTCTTCCCCCAGTTATCTGCATAGATGACCTTTTTACTGCCTTTATTCTTCACCTCTCACAGCTTAAAATCTATTTGATAACAGACATTAAATAGGAGGTGTAAGAATGATGCATGTTCTAACAGTAGTAGGAAGTTTGGGAACATAGCTGGGGCAGGTTCCTAGTTTAGGGATAAAAAAGACTCTTTGATGAAGTGATATTAATAATGTTTATTCTGAGAACATAAGAAGACATCAGTGAGAGAAATTTCCCATAACTCTTCTACATGAACTATAGCTGAAGCCATAAATTCCCTAGTCAGTTAGTGCTTTTACTAAATTTGGAGAGGTAGAGCTTATACGCTCCTATTTGGAGAACGTGTCATAACCTGAAATTTGATCTGGGATACTTTTTGAAACCATGTAAACCTTCCCCCAGGATCATGACTGTCCCCTCCAAGAATGATCATGGACAATAATGAGAGATGTGATGCCAATATGGTGTGCTTATGAACAGCATGGAGGCAAAAAGAAAAAAGCAAGCAGATCTGCTGCTTTAGAGAACTGGCTTAGTTTTCTATGTATTTGCTCTATTTTTTTCTCTTTCTCCCCGAAGTTTGAACTCCCTTTTCTTTCTATTTGTTCGTCAAAAGTTACCTCTCAAGGGGTGGGGGTTGGAGAGGAGAACTTCACTGATTTTTAACTTGATACTCATTCTGAACTTATAATTCTAATGGTAGCATTTTAATTTTGATATTATATTAGATCCTTGAAGTTGTTCCTAAGGTTTTCATTAGTATGTTCAACTAGACTTAATTCAAAAGTTCATGATTACTTATTTATACTTCGTAAATTTTGCCTACAGTTAGTAGACATAGTTTATATTTCATCGGTAGTCTGTGGGTAAATAGTTATCCATAAAAACACAGGAAAAAATCTTTACTGTATACTTCCATCTTCCAGAGGCAAATACCATTAACATTTTGAGTATTTCCTTTTAGGTTTTTAAATGCATTTTAACATATATCTTGACTACCCTAATTATCTTTCACTTCATGTTATATAAAAACAATATCATGACATATAACTATTTTGGAAGCCCTAATATAACTTATTTAACCATTTTTCCAGTGTTGATCATGTATGCTGTTTAAATATTTCACTATTATAAATAAAGCTGCAGTAAACATCTCTTTGTTGTCAGCTTAGACTATTAGCATTCATTAGAGAATATTGAATATGTACACACACACACACACACACACACACACACACACACACACACTCACTCACACCCCCCCCTAGGAAACAGTTCCTTTTATGAAAAAGCTAGTGACATTATATTAATGTTGTACAGTTCACTCTTAATTAGTTCATACATAAAGATAGCTTTTTTAAGTTATTAAATAGTAAGAAAGCACAGAGGATCATGGAGTTTGAAGGAGACCTGCCTACCACATGAGATATGATCAGTAAATGTTAAATTATTGAACTTTGAGGAGTTATGTGCAACACTATCCCACTTTGGATAATGCAATTTAAAAATCATAGATGTTTATTTGAATTGTTAAAGTATTTTTAAACTTTACAGGCATATATTTCTATCTTAATTTAAATACTATTCCAGTCCATTTAATTTTTAACTATTTGAGTGAGTGGTCCTGGAGTGGTATAAAAATGTAGAAAAACTAAGAATACAAGTTGGAAGGCCTTCCAGTTGGAGCATAATCATAAATAAAGATAACAAAACTTGTGCTATAAGCCAGGGAGAATGTGTGTTTACATGTACACACACTATTTTAGAAATATATTATTTAAGCTGAGGTACAAATGTAAGTCACCTCCAACAACCATATATGAATAATGGTTAACATTTATTGAGCTTATTTTGTATCAGCCACTGGGAAAAGGGCTTTTGCCCACTGTTTAAGCCCCACACCAGCCCTGTGTGGTATATTATTATTAGTATCCCTTATTATTTTATAGATCAAGTAACTGAGTCTTAGAGTATTGTTTAAAATCAAACAGCTACCAGGTGGTAGAATTCAAATGTAGGTAATCTTGAGTCCAAAACCCACAATGTGAAACTCTATTATAAAGCCCACAGTATAGTTCAGTTATGCATAGAATAATGTGGTCTTATCCTTAAAGTGTTCTGTAATAGATTCTATAAACTTGCATAATTCATTCTACTCAAAATTCTTTCAATACTCAATAACTTTTAATGTTGGGGGTTTGTTTTGATATCTGAGTTAAATGTTATTCAAAATATTCCATTGCATTCTTTTTGGTGAAAGGGGAGCCCAGCATGTTATCATCCTCTGTGAAAAGAGCCCCCATCATTATTCTTCAGCCACTGTTTCTCCTGATTGTACAAATTTGGTTTCTTCTATTTTGTTGCAACTTTAAACTTTTTGACCTACAGATTTTTTTGACCTGCAGATTTTTTTTACTAGACCTGTCACCCCCCCACCCCACCCCTAAAATATATCATCTGTGGAGTTAAGGATTTTTAAATTTGGGGATGATCACATTACATTATTTATCATGAATAAACAGTATGCTACTGTTCAGACTTCCAGTGTTCATTTACATCAAATTATTCATTCTAATCCTAGAACATTTTACTTAATACTTGTCTTTATTCCTCTTCCACATGTAGTTTTCTAGATTTTTTTCAATAAATTAGAGTAATCAAGTAGTCCATGCAACAATGAAACGAAACTGTTTACTTACAAATTAAGATTTGTAAATATATTTTCACATAAATTAATTATATTATCCCCAAATAATAATTGAGGCCTAGCTGTAAGACTCAGGTGAGTTGAATTACAGTAATAGTTTATTTCCAATTCTTACTAAGTTTACTTCTTTAAGAGTTAGGTCTTAATTTACTGTTTCTAATGGAGTTTCTCTGTTTCCTCTGTTCTCTCAATTCTCCTCTCTACATTCTTTTCCTCTCATTTCCCTTCCTTTTTTCCCAGTTATTAAGTTGATTTATATCATAGTATTTATTTTGTTATCTGAAAGGATAAAAATAGTTGCCTTCAGTGGTAGGATAAGGGGAATGAGGAAGGGAGATAAAGGTGAAGAGAAAAAAGAAAAAAATTTTGAGCACAGGAAAGAGGTGAGTCATATTTTCCTCGAGGTCTCCATAACAAATCATTAGTCTCATACACAGAATTACTTAACATAATGTGGAGGGCTCCTCTAGACGAGAAATACCCATCAAGATAAATAAACTAGTGTGTTTTCTTCCCCTGAGCATGCTGTAACCATTTATTTAAGTTTTAATAGTTTTTCTACCTTTGCATGTCATTTATATACGTGTGTATGATTTAAACATAGGTAGGAATTGTATCAGCATTTTCAACTTCTAGACCATCTAACATGTTTGGGGTACTAAATATGTATTTTATCAGTTTTTGTTCTATTTAATGATAATTACATGATGTGAGCTAATATCAATCCAGGAAAATAAGGAGTTAGGTTATACATACTTTTAGTTTAAACTGGATGTTAAATCAGATTGTTTTCTTCTCATTTTTATGCTGTGAACAGTTATAGTTTTTACTTGTAAAATTTATTATCTCAATCAGAGTAGCAGATAGTATACTTACAAAAATGGAATATTATATTCTTTAAACAAATTAGTCATTGGGTCACAGAGCTTATACATTTCCAAAATTTTTAAGGTAAATAATATATCATCTTGTTCCTCAACATTAATAAAAATATAAGAAGAAGAGTACTTCAGTCTAAGCCCCTGAAAATTAAAGGACTTGGAGTTTGGGGGTGCTATTTCTGGAGATAACCTGCTTTCTGTCCCCTAGAGATCCTTATAGTGTTTTTTCAATTTAAATTCTTTGACAAAAAATAACATGAAGAATAGTAAACATAATAAATTGCTTATGGATTATAATGATTGGTACTTCTAAAGTATATAGGGGAATGTATGATTAAATTTTTATAGGCCAGAATCTTGCAGAAGATTCTGATCTATTCCAGCTTTTTGGACTATTAGAGGAAAGAAATTATAGAGAAAAGTGCCTCTCTGAAAACTTCTGAAAGCAATTGCAATTGCTAATAGAGAAAAAGCATGCCTAATCAGGATGCCTAAACCTAAGCAGATGAATGAATTTGTTATATTACCTAATTGACTCACTTGAGAGGTATTTTTTGACTCACTCTGCTGTTATTAATGGGATGAGAATAAGATGGTGTCTAACCAGGGGACCAGAACATCCAAAACCTTTGCCTTCTTGTGGGATCTCTAGAGAAACAAACATTCTATCATCCTGAGGCTTTGTCACCAAAAAACACTTTAGAAATAAAAATAGACAGACAAACTTCTTGAAGGCTTTTCTAGCTAAGTTTACTGGTGGACTGGGGCCTAGAATTAAAAATGACTGGAGGACTGTCTTTGCTTTCTTTAAGTCCACGGCTGAGTGGTCTGATTGCTATTAAATAAGTGAAGTCCAATTAGCCATCAAGAAAATGGGCAAGTAGGAGATGTATATTTTGAGTAAGAACTAAAGAATAATAGAGAGTTTGTCCCAATTCCTAGAGTAAGGCTGATCTAGATCACCTGTTTCAGGCTTTTTAAAGTTCTTTTTCACCTGCTGCTTGGTGGAAGGGTGGATATTTTCAGAGAAAGATAGAGCTTGCCTCAATGTCTAGAGTTGCCCACCCAGTCATATGAGATTAAGCCAGGGCAACTTCTGAATAGGAAGTACAACCGCATAAATTTAATGGCAGAGAGAGCCAAGTAGAGAACACAAGAAGAGAGCTGTTAGTCTTCATTTTTATGGAAACAATAAAGAGAGGAGAGGAGAGAAGAGACAAGAAAACAGACATTAAGATAGAGCCTTCGTCCATGAAGGAATAGGCCCTGGAGCCTTACATCTGTGAAAGAAGATCCCAAGACATGGCACCCAAGAGAAAAGTATCCACATCCTTGATACTGATGGCTGGGAAATTGGTCCTCGTTCCTGATGACACACTATCATTATGCCTGCACCTTGGGCAATGGGAGGGAAACTGTGTTGCCAATATTTATTAATGTTCATGAGATTCTTAAATATTTGAAATCTGTAAATTCTTTTTAAAAAATTTTTATTGAGGTATAATTTGAAAACTACATTTTTTAATAATATTATGTTCTATTATTTTCCTCCAAAGATTTGTGCTGATTGGGTAAAAGCTGATTAGTATTAATAAAGCATATAAATAAGAGGGAGAAGGGTTAAATAATCTTTTACTGAATAAATGACTCTATATGCTATTGGACACAGCTTTAGTTCTTCCTAGTCAACTTCGCTCTTGTCTTTAGATTTTGCTTTTTCCTTTTCTACCCTGAACTCAATCATGAAACTCAGCAACACGGCACAGGTAGGTCTCTGAAAGGCCCACTATGATCCCTTCATTGTTCCTCAAAGCTGTCAGGTTCCTCCTCTCTCTTCCCTTCTAGAATATCCAATGGTATCAGCTGTGGAAAGAACATTGGACATATTCCCTGGTATAAAGGTAGTTGGAAGGGAAAGTACAAATTTATATCCTGCAATTCTTTATAAATCATGAAGACAACCCTTTCTTTATAAAACAATTTTTAGACTGGCTGTAAAGTGAAATGGGTTATTTAAAGTATTTATAATAGTATGAAGGTATAATCCCTTACAGAAAATAAAAAGTATGTTGAACTAATTGTATGTCAGAGGAGTGATTTGGAGGGTCTTGTTTTTATGACAAAGTATATATCTGAAGAAAAGCATTTAAAAAGAGGTTTTACAAGCCTTCTTTTAAATTTTAAACTTAAAAAAATAAACTGTAGCATACAAACAAAAAAATACTCTGCCAGCTTTTCTGTAGTTAAGTTTCTTCCCATGAGGCAAGGCCAACTAATCGAAGATCCTCCCCATCTTGACTCGGATGAGCAAACCTAAAAACCTACTGTGTTAACATAATTTTGAGATTCTGTCTTTGGAGATTTTGCTTTTGTTATAAGATCTCACTATCTCACTATTAGCCTTATTTTTTTTTAAAAAGCAGATGTTAATTCTTAGGTCACATTCCAAGTGTCATCAGCAAATATGTATACAGGTTGTTTTTTTTTTTGTCAGACTCAGTTACCACAAATTGAATTATGCCTCATTAATTCACAATCGTAAGTTAGGATTTTCATCACCAAGTAAGTTCGTGTGTATTGGAGGAATACCATTGTTTACTATATATGACTGTATGCCACCAGTTATATACCTTATGCTGTCTCACAGTCTTAATAAACTCTAGTTTTAAATTTATTTAATTCATGTTGCCTTGAGTTAAAAAAAATTAAAATTATCTGTCATCACTTTGGACCCTGATTCTGTTTTTATCACTCTGACCGAGGTCTTCAGTGATTTCCTGTTCTCTACAGGAATAAATCCATCTTCCTTAACCTGGCATTCAGGAGTCTTTACATTCCATCTGCAATCTTATTGCCTGGCTTTGTCTCTTATTATTCCTTCTGCTGCTCCTCCTCTACTTTAGCAGTAGATGCTAGTTTTTACTAAATGGGAACTCTCAATGAAAGTTTTTCTTTTTTTCTTTCAAATGTATATATTGAATCCAATTAGGCTGATAGATCTTACTCTCCCTTTCTGTTTCTTCCTACCACTGTACATATTTTTCTTTACATTTCTTCTATCTTTAGAATGACTTTTTTGTTTTCATTCAATTTCTATAATACCATCATGGCTCAGTTCAAGTCCGTTCTTTATCATGAAGATTAATATAGCTAGCTTAAAATGTTTGCATCCCTGTATTACAACTGGCCAATAGAACATCTTGTCTTTTTAACATCAGTTGGAGTTTTATATTGGTAGGTGATTATATCATTTAGTTTCCCATATGTTTTTATATTGTTATTCCTCTTAGACTATTAAAATAACTTGAGGGCAATGAGTATGTCATATATAGACCATATATATGTATAAGTTTGTATATATGTATAGACATAACTATTTTATTGATCATTAATAAATTTGGTTATATGTTTTGAAACAGCTTTACAGTGAGTTACATATTTGGTTTGAAACCACAAAATCAAGTGAAGCTATGCTCCGACAAAGTGTTGTTAATCTTCAGGATAAGCTATTTCAAAAAGAGCAGGAAAACGCTGCATTAAAAGAAAAGCTTCAGGAGTCACAAGGAGCACTCTATCCTTTACCTCGAGAATGTGATTCAGACCACTCAGAACAGGTGAGACATTTTCTAAAAATGTTACCCAGTATAATATCATATTAAATTTTCTAGTATAATTGACTAAAACACAAAAATTGAATAAATTTGCATATATTAGAATATAAGCGTGGCAGATTTACGCTGTGCTATTTTTTTGTACTCTGTAGACATAAATATTATATACAATGTGGATTCATATAGAAATGCATGTAGAAACACAGGGTGTATCTGGTATAGTTATTGGGATGAAACATTTGGTTGATATATGATAATGAAGAGGAAATTAATAGGTCATGTCCATTTTGAGACATTTTATTGAATGGGGTAATGGAATGAAAAGAGTATTGAATAGAAAATCGCATAAAAGTACTTGCCGTAATTCCTGGTATGTGGTAGTTAATACCATTTAGTCCCAGCTCTATCACTATCTTTTTTTTTTTTTTTTAAAGTTTTAATTTATTGATTGATTGCTATGTTGGGTCTTCGTTTCTGTGCTAGGGCTTTCTCTAGTTGCGTCAAGCAGGGGCCACTCTTCATCGCGGTGCGCGGGCCTCTCACTATCGTGGCCTCTCTTGTTGCCGAGCACAGGCTCCAGATGCGCAGGCTCAGTAGTTGTGGCTCACGGGTCTAGTTGCTCCGCGACATGTGGGATCTTCCCAGACCAGGGCGCGAACCCGTGTCCCCTGCATTAGCAGGCAGATTCTCAACCACTGCGCCACCAGGGAAGCCCTATCACTATCTTGATATATGATTTTGGACAGATCAGTTGACTTTTCTACCTATTCTTGTCCTATTAAATGAGGTAGTACAAATGTATAGATAAATATGCAGGTTCAGGATTCAAATAAACCTGGGATCAAATTATAGCTTTGCCTGTGAGCTTTGTGAACTTGAGCAAATTTCTTAACCCTTTAGCCAAAGTTTCTTCACAAATAAAGTGTTGATATTAATAGTATCTTTATCATAAGAGTTTTGTGAGGATTAATGAGGTAATGCATGTCAAATGCAGAGCCTGTCATATAGAAAATATCCAGTGGTACCTCTTTTAGATAATTTTCAAGGTAACTGTCATCTCTAAATATGTATTATAAAACAATCTTATTCTTATAAATTTATTTGTTTTTAAGGCACTCAGCACTTCTTTAAATGTTAGAATTTAAAGAAGTGAAATTAACAGAAGTACATAATTGGGAGCTTAAATGTTTATTAATGATCCAGTAATTTTTCAACCCAGCATATTTTGTCTTGCTAACAACTCAAACGTAAGATGACAAGTTTTAAATTTGTATTGTATTATATTGCATTTTTTGGACATCAGGTGCACAGAATTGGATTAGTCATAAGATTTGTATCATGACACAGTATTATGTTACATGCATATTTATTTTAATTAAGTTACTTTTTTGTTACAATAAACACTGTTGGTCCCACCAACTAATTCAAGGGTAGGAAATTACTAATAACTTATATCTACTTGTATCCTTCACCCTTTACTGGTACCCTGATTCTCTCACCAGAGGTAACTACTGAACTATTTATCATTTTGATTATTTTTTAGAAAGTTTTATCTCATATAAATTTATGAGGAAATAGAATATTGTTTAGTTTTGCCATTTATAAAAATGTATCAAATTGTGTTGTTTCCTGGGATTTGGCAATTTTGACTCATCACTGTGTTAAGATTCATCTATGATGTTTGGTATAACTTCATTTATTTTGACTGATATAAAATATTCTGTTATATGTGATTATATCATAACTACTTGTCCATTCATTTGTAGATGAGTATTAGGGTTATTTCCAGTTTTTTGCTGTTATGAATAATGCTGCAATTGACATTTTTTACATGATTCTTCGTACACACGTGCATGCATTTTTGTGGATTAACTATCTCAGAATGGAAATCCTAGGTGTAGGGTGTGAAAATGTAAACTTTCACAAAATACTGGTCACTTATTTTTCAAAGTGGTTTTCATCAATTTTACTCACATCAACAATGCATTTGGTTGTATTTCCTACGATTACTAGCCAAGTGAGTGCCTTCCTCTGCAAAATGTCTATTTATGTCTTTTATCCATTCTTGTACTGGATTTTTTTCTTATTGATTTGTAAAAGTTCTTTAAATGTCCTTGATATTAATCTCTAGTAAGTTGAATGTGTGGCAAATATCTTCTCTCAGTGTGTACCTTGTCTTTTCATTTTCTTTAACATGTCATATAAACAGATATTCTTAATTTTAATTTAGAAAATTTAATCTTTTATAGTTAGTGCTCATTTAAGAAATTCTTCTCTACCCCAAATATGGAAATATTTGCACCTCTGTTTCCTTCAAAAAGTTTTAAAGCTTTGCTTATGTCATTTATGTCCATAATTCATTTGGAATTTTATTTCACATACAGTATAAGGTAAGGATCCATTTTTATTTATTTATTTTTCCCCAAATAGTAGCTAGTTTTTCCAAATCAACCCATTGGATGATCCACCTTTTTTCTTGTGTAGTGCTGGGCTACCTCTATCATGTATCCTAGTTCAGTGTATTTGTGAGTTTCTTTCTAGACTCTTTTCTCTATATTCCTGGATAATGTTACATCATCTTAATCAGTATAGCTTCATAGTAAGTCTTTATATTTGGTAGATTACTTTCTTACTGTTCTTTAAAGTGTCTTGGCCATGTTGGCACTTAGCAGTATAACTTTAAGGGTAATTTATAGTTTCATGAAAACACTTGAAATTTTTTGTAAACGATTTTATTGAAGTGTAACATACAAATAGTAAAGTGTACAAACCTTAAGTGTTTAACTCAATGACATTTCACAAATAGAACACATCCATATAAATACCACTCAGATCAAGATGTAGAATATTACCAGTATTCAGTAAACCTCCATAATGTTCCTAATTAGTGGCTACCCGTACGATGTAACCAGTTTTGACTTCTATCATCATTGATTAGTTTTGCTTCTTTTTGAAACTTAACAGTATTTAACCTTTAAACACTCTATATGCTATGGGGTTTTTTTGTAAATATCATTTATCATATTAGGAAGTTCCCATCTATTCACAGTTTGAAAGCTTTTTCATGAACAGGTATTGATTGTATACAATGTGTCTTTTAAGATGATGCTAAGGCTTTTCTCATGTATTCTGTTAACATGGTTATTACATTGATTGTTTTTCAATTATTAATTCAGTTTTGTATTCTTTGAAATAAACCTAACTTTGTTGTAATGTTTTATTATTTTCATAGTGCTGGATTCAATTGGCCAGTATTTTTCTTAGGATTTTAACATCTATCTTTATGAGGGATATTGGGCTGTACTTTTCCTTTCTTGAATGTTTCTTGTTAGATTTTATCAAGGTGATGCTGGTGTCCTACTATGAATTGCAAAGTATTCTCTCTTTTTTACTTCACTAGAAGAGTTTGTATAAGACATATTTCTTTCTTATTAAACACTGAATGCTCTCCTTCTAACATAAGGAACAAGTCAGTTATATTCAACATTGTACTGGAGATTCTAACTAGTACAATAAGGCAAGAAACAAATAAAATCATGCTAATTAGAAATAAGGAAGTAAAACTTTTTATTCACAGAACCTGAGCGTCCGTATACAAAGCGTACTGAATCTATGATGAAACAACTAGAAATAGTAAGAAAATTTAACAGTGTTGCAAGATACCATCAATTTACAAAAGTCAATTATATATCTAAATATTAGAAACAAATAATTAGAAATTGAAATCGAAAAAGACCATTTATAAGAATATCAAAACCTGTGTAATAATTAAGGATAAATTTGACAAAATATGCCCCGGACCTATACACTGAAAAGTACAAAACATAGCAGAGTGAAATTAAAAGACATATATAAGTGGACAGCTAGGCCAAGTTCATGAATCAGAAGATGCAATGTTGTCAAAATGTCAGTTCTCCCCAAATTGATCTATTTATTATGTAATCCCAATCAAAATTCCAGAAAGCTATAGTTTTTAGATAAATACAAGCCAATTCTAAAATGTATAGGGAAATGCAAGGGACCTAAAAGAGCAAAATAAAGTATTTGGTTGGCCAAAAAGTTCATTTCGGTTTTTCTATAAGATGTTATGGAAAACCCCAAACGAACTTTTTGGCCAACCAAATAGTAAAAAATAAAGTTGGAGGACTTACACTACCCAATTTTGAGACCTATTTATCAAGCTAAAAAAGAAAAAAATGGTGTGGTATTGGCATAATGATTGACAAAATAATCGATATAACAGAATAGAGTCCAGAAAAATACCCAGTAATACATGTCGCTGTATAGTACCTCTTGAAATGTGGGTACTGTAAGTCACTTTGTTCTTTTTCAAGGATGCTCTGTAGACTCTTGCTCTACTGCGTTTTTATAGAACTTTTAGTATTAGCTTGTCAACTTTACAAATAAATATTCAGTTAGAAATGTTTCTAATTTCCCTTGTGATTTTCATTTTGCCCCTTTGGTTATTAGAAAATGTGTTATTTACTTTTGAAATGTTTGTGTTTTTTCCTTGTATATCTTATTTTTATTCACTTCTAATATAATTCCATTATGGTCAGAGATAGTGTTCTATAAGATTACTGTATTTGGAAATTTATTGAGACTTGTTGTATGGTGCAGCATATAGTTTTGATGAATGTACTATTTATACCTGAAAATAATTTATAATCTGCAGGTATTGGCTGGAGTGTTCCTTAAATATCAATATTAATTATGTCATTGTGGTTGACAGTGTTCAGATCTTCTGTCTTTAGTGATTTTTATCCTTAGTTTTTAAATCAGTTTTTCTATCAGTTGCTGAGAGAGGTGTTAAAAATCTTCCAGTATGTTGTAGATTTTTCTGTTTTCCCTTTAATTTTGTCAACTTTTTCTTCATGTATTTTAAAGCTGTTTTATTAGGGGCATACATACTTATGACTGTCATTTCTTTCTAATTAATTGAACCCTTTGCTATTGTAAAATGTCACTTTTAACTATAATAATATTCTGTTGACTTGAAATCCAATTTTATGATGTTAATATAGCCAGTCAGTCTCTTTAATGGTTACATTTTCCATGGGAGATTACCTTTTTCTTATTCTTTAAATTTCCATCTATAGGTGTCTTAATATTTAAAGTGTACAGAGTAAGATTCTGTTTTTTATTCATTCTGACAATTTCTTCCTTTTCATTGCAGCGTTAGTGCACTTAAATTTAATTATTAATATGGTTGGGTTTAGGTGTACCATCTTACCATTTGTTTTCCATTTGTCCTATTTTTTGTTCCTCTGTTCCCATTTCCTTCCTTTTTCTGGATTAATTGACTGTTTATATATTTTTTAAAAGCAATTTAAAAACGTCACTTTTCTGTCTTCTGCACTCCACTGTTTCTCACAGTATCACTGGGAATTTGTTTCATTGTTCACTTAAATGTGATGTGTCAGTTTTGGCTGGCTTTTTTCCTCAATATTTAACCTTTGGTTTTAAGCACTTTAATTATGATGTTCCCAAGTATGATTTTCATTGTAGTCATCCTTCTTGCAGTTTGATAAGCTTCTTTTTTTTTTTTTTTTTTTTAAAGGTTAGACTTTATTTATTATCCAGATTCTATTTCTATTTCCTGGGGATTTAAAATTTTTTTTTAACATCTTTATTGGAGTATAATTGCTTTACAATATTGTGTTAGTTTCTGCTGTATAACAAAGTGAATCAACTATATGTATACATATATCCTCATATCCCCTTCCTCTTGTGTCTCCCTTCCACCCTACCTATCCCACCCCTTTAGGTGGTCACAAAGCACTGAGCTGATCTCGCTGTGCTATGCAGCTGCTTCCCACTAGCTACCTATTTTACATTTGGTAGTGTATATATGTCAGTGCTACTCTTTCACTTCATCCCAGCTTACCCTTCCCCCTCCCCGTGTCCTCAAGTCCATTCTCTACATCTGCGTTTTTATTCCTGTCCTGCCCCTAGGTTCATCAGAACCATTTTTTTTTAGATCGCTTATGTATGTGTTAGCATATGGTATTTGTTTTTCTCTTTCTGACTTACTTCACTCCATATGACAGACTCTGGGTCCATCCACCTCACTACAAATAAGTCAATTTCGTTTCTTTTTCTGGTGGAATAATATTCCGTTGTATATATGTGCCACATCTTCTTTATCCATTCATCTGTCAGTGGACACATAGGTTGCTTCCATGTCCTGGCTATTGTAAATACTGCTGCAGTGAACATTGTGATACATGATTCTTCTTGAATTATGATTTTCTCAGGGTATATGCCCAGTAGTGGGATTGCTGGGTCATTTGGTAGTTCTATTTTTAGGTTTTCAAGGAACCTCCATACTGTTCTCCATAGTGGCTGTCTCAATTTACATTCCTACCAACAGTGCAAGAGGGATCCCTTTTCTCCACACCCTCTCCAGCATTTATTGTTTGAGATTTTTTGATGATGGCCATTCTGACCAGTGTGAGGTGAATACCTCATTGTAGTTTTGATTTGCATTTCTCTAATGATTAGTGATGTTGAGCAGCTTTTCATGTGCTTCTTGGCCATCTGTATGTCTTCTTTGGAGAAATGTCTGTTTAGGTCTTCTGCCCAGTTTTGGATTGGGTTGTTTGTTTTTTTAATATTGAGCTTCATGAGCTGTTTATATATTTTGGAGATTAATCCTTTGTCCGTTGATTCATTTGCAAATATTTTCTCCCATTCTGAGGGTTGTCTTTTCATGTTGTTTATGGTTTCCTTTGCTGTGCAAAAGCTTTTACGTTTCATTAGGTCCCATTTGTTTATTTTTGGTTTTATTTCTCTTACTTTCGGAGGTGGTCAAAAAGGATCTTGCTGTATTTATGTCATAGAGAGTTCTGCCTATGTTTTCCTCTAAGAGTTTTATAGTGTCTGGCCTTACATTTAGGTCTTTAATCCATTTTCAGTTTGTTTTTGTGTATGGTGTTAGGAAGTGTTCTAATTTCATTCTTTTACATGTAGCTGTCCCGTTTTCCCTGCACCACTTATCGAAGAGGCTTTCTTTTCTCCATTGTATATTCTTGCCTCCTGTGTAAAAAATAAGGTAACCATATGTGCAAGGGTTTATCTCTGGGCTTTGTATCCTGTTCCATTGATCTATATTTCTGTTTTTGTGACAGTACTATACTGTCTTGATTACTGTAGCTTTGTAGTATAGTCTGAAGTCCAGGAGCCTGATTCCTGCAGCTCTATTTTTCTTTCTCAAGATTGCTTTGGCTACTTGGGGTCTTTTGTGTTTCCATACAAATTGTGAAATTTTTTGTTCTAGTTCTGTGAAAAATGCCATTGGCAATTTGATAAGGATTGCATTAAATCTGTAGATTGCTTTGGGTAGTATAGTCATTTTCACAATGTTGATTCTTCCAATAAAAGAACATGGTATATCTCTCCATCTGTTTGGATCATCTTTAATTTCTTTCATCAGTGTCATATAGTTTTCTGCATATAGATCTTTTGTCTCCTTAGGTAGGTTTATTCCTAGGTATTTGATTCTTTTTGTTGCAGTGATAAATGGGGTTGTTTCCTTAATTTCTCTTTCAGATTTTTCATCATTAGTGTATAGGAATGCAAGAGATTTTTGTGTGTTAATTTTGTATCCTGCTACTTTACCAGATTCATTGTTTATTAGCTCTGGTAGTTTTCTGGTAGCATCTTTAGGATTCTCTATGTATAGTATCATGTCATCTGCAAACAGTGACAGTTTTACTTCTTCTTTTCCGATTTGGATTCCTTTTATTTCTTTTTCTTCTCTGATTGCTGTGGCTAAAACTTCCAAAACTATGTTGAATAAAGTGGTGAGAGTGGGGAACCTTGTCTTGTTCCTGATCTTAGGGGAAATGGTTTCAGTTTTTCACAGTGAGAACAATGTTGGCTGTGGGTTTGTCATGGCGTTTATTATGTTGAGGTAGCTTTCCTCTGTGCCTCCTTTCTGCAGAGTTTTTATCATAAATGGGTGTTGAATTTCATTGAAAGCTTTTTCTTCATCTGTTCAGATGATCGTATGGTTTTTATCCTTCAATTTTTTAATATGGTGTATCACATTGATTGATTTCTGTATTTTTAAGAATCCTTGAATCCCTGGGAGAAACCCCACTTGATCATGGTGTGTGATCCTTTTAATGTGCTTTTGGATTCTGTTTGCTAGTATTTTGTTGGAGATTTTTGCATCTATGTTCATCAGTGTTACTGGCCTGTAGTTTTCTTTTTTGTGACATCTTTGTCTGGTTTTGGTATCAGGGTGATGTTGGCCTTGTAGAATGAGTTTGGGAGTGTTCCTCCCTCTGCTATATTTTGGAAGAGTTTGAGAGGATAGGTGTTAGCTCTTCTCTAAATGTTTGATAGAATTCGCCTGTGATGCCATCTGGTCCTGGGCTTTCATTTATTGGAAGATTTTTAATCACAGTTTCAATTTCATTACTTGTGATTGGTCTGTTTATATTTTCTATTTCATGCAGGTTCAGTCTGGGAAGGTTGTGCTTTTCTAAGAAGTCCATTTCTTCTAGGTTGTCCATTTTATTGGCATATAGTTGCTTGTAGTAATCTCTCATGATCCTTTGTATTTCTGCAGTGTCAGTTGTTACTTCTCCTTTTTCATCTCTAATTTGTTTATTGAGTCTTCTCCCCTTTTTTCTTGATGAGTCTGGCTAGTGGTTTATCAGTTTTTTTTAAGGTTTTATTTATTGATTTATTATTTATTATTTTGGCTGCATTGGGTCTTCATTGCTGTGCGTGGGCTTTGTCTAGTTACAGTGAGCGGGGGCTACTCTTTGTTGTGGTGTGCGGCCTTCTTATTGTGGTGGCTTCTCTTGTTGTGAAGCATGGGCTATAGGCACGCAGGCTTCAGTAGTTGTGGCACACAGGCTCAGTAGTTGTGGCTTGCAGGCTGTAGAGCACAGGCTCAGTAGTTGTGGCACACGGGCTTTGTTGCTCCGCGGCATGGGGGATCTTCCCAGACCAGGGCTCAAACCCATGTCTCCTGCATTGGCAGGCGGATTCTTAACCATCTGTGCCACCAGAGAAGTCCTAATGGTTTATCAATTTTCTTTATCTTCTCAACGAACCAGCTTTTAGTTTTATTGATCTTTGCTATTGTTTTCTTCATTTCTTTTTCATTTATTTCTGATCTGATCTTTATGATTTCTTTCCTTCTGCTAACTTTGGGGATTTTTTTTGTTCTTCTTTCTCTAACTGCTTTAGGTGTAAGGTTAGGTTGTTTATTTGAGATTTCTCTTGTTTCTTGAGGTAGGATTGTATTGCTATAAACTTTCCTCTTAGAACTGCTTTTGCTGTATCCCATAGGTTTTGGGTCGTCATGTTTTCATTGTCATTTGTTTCTAGGTATTTTTTGATTTCCTCTGATTTCTTCAGTTGTCTCTTGGTTATTTAGTAGTATATTGTTTAGCCTCCATGTGTTTGTATTTTTTACAGTGTTTTTCCGGTAATTGATATCTAGTCTCATAGTGTTGTGGTTGGAAAAAGATACTTGATATGGTTTCAATTTTCTTAAATTTACCAAGGTTTGATTTGTGACCCAAAATATGATCTATCCTGGAGAATGTTCCATGAGCACTAGAGAAGAAAGTGTATTCTGTTGTTTATGGATGGACTGTCCTATAAATATCAATTAAGTCCATCTTGTTTAATGTGTCATTTAAAGCTTGTGTTTCCTTATTTATTTTCATTTTGGGTGATTTGTCCATTGGTGAAAGTGGGGTGTTAAAGTCCCCTACTGTTATTGTGTTACTGTCGATTTCCCCTTTTATGGCTGTTAGCATTTGTCTTATGTATTGAGGTGCTCCTATGTTGGGTGCATAAATATTTACAATTGTTACATCTTTTTCTTGGATTGATCCCTTGATCATTATGTAGTGTCCACTTGGTCTCTTGTAATAGTCTTTATTTTAAAGTCCATTTTGTCTGATGTGAGAATTGCTACTCCAGCTTTCTTCTGAATTCCATTTGCATGGAATATCATTTTCCATCCACTCACTTTCAGTCTGTGTGTATCCCTAGTTATGAAGTGGGTCTCTTGTAGACAGCGTATACATGGGTCTTGTTTTTGTATCCATTCAGCCAGTCTGTGTCTTTTGGTTGAAGTATTTAATCCATTTACAGTTAAGGTAATTATTCAATATGTATGTTCCTATTACCATTTTCTTAATTGTTTTGGGTTTGTTGTTGTAGGTCTTTTCCCTCTCTTGTGTTTTCTGCCTAGAGAAGTTCCTTTAGCATTTGTTGTAAAGCCGGTTTGGTGTTGTTGAATTCTCATAGCTTTTACTTGTCTTTAAAGGTTTTAATTTTTCCATCAAATCTGAATGAGATCCTTGCTAGGTAGAGTAATCTTGGTTGTAGGTTTTTCCCTTTCATCACTTTAAATATGTCCTGCCACTCCATTCTGGCTTGCAGAGTTTCTGCTGAAAGATCAGCTGTTAACCTTATGGGGATTCCCTTGTATGTTATTTGTTGCTTTTCCCTGGCTGCTTTCAATATTTTTTGTTTGTATTTAATTTTTGATAGTTTGATTAACATGTGTCTTGGCATGTTTCTCCTTGGATTTATCCTGTATGGGACTCTCTGTGCTTCCTGGATTTGATTGACTATTTCCTTTCCCATATGAGGGAAGTTTTCAACTATAATCTCTTCAAATATTTTCTCAGTCCCTTTCTTTTTCTCTTTTTCTGGAACCCCTATCATTCGAATGCTGGTACATTTAATGTTGTCCCAGCAGTCTCTGAGAATGTCCTCAATTCTTTTCATTCTTTTCTGTGTATTCTGCTCTATGGCAGTTATTTCCACTATTTAATCTTGCAGGTCACTTATCTGTTCTTCTGCCTCAGTTATTCTGCTATTAATTCCCTCTAGAGAATTTTTAATTTCATTTATTGTGTTGTTCATCATTGTTTGTTTGCTCTTTGGTTCTTCTGTGTCCTTGTTAAACATTTCTTGTATTTTTTCCATTCTGTTTCCAAGATTTTGAATCATCTTTACTGTCATTACTCTGAATTCTATTTCAGGTAGACTGCCTATTTCCTCTTCATTTGTTTGTTCTGGTGGGTTTTTACCTTGCTCCTTCATCTGCTGCGTATTTCTCTGTCTTCTCGTTTTATTTAATTTACTGTGTTTGGTGTCTCCTTTTCACAGGCTGCAGGTTCGTAGTTGCTGTTGTTTTTGGTTTCTGCCCCCAGTGGGTGAGGTAGTTTCAGTGGCTTCTGTAGGCTTCTTGGTGGAGGGGACTGGTGCCTGTGTTCTGGTGGTTGGGGTTGATCTTGTCTTTCTGGTGGGCAGGGTTGTGTCCGGTAGTGTGTTTTTTGGTGTTTATGGACTTATTATAATTTTAGGCAACCTCTGTGCTAATGGGTGGGGTTGTGTTCCTGTCTTGCTAGTTGCTTGGCATAGGGCGTCCAGCACTGGAGTTTACTGGCCGTTGGGTGGAGCTGGGTCTTAGCATTGAGACAGAGATCTGCGGGAGAGCTCTCGCCGATTGACATTACGTCAGGCAGGGAAGTCTCTAGTGCTCCAGTGTCCTGAACTCAGCTCTCCCACCTGAGACGCTCAGGCCTGACACCAGGCTGGAGCACCAAGACCCTTTCAGCAACACGGCTCAGAAGAAAAGGGAGGGAAAAAAGAAAGAAAATAAATAAATAAATAAAATAATAAATAAAGAAGTAAATTTTAAAAATTGTTAAAACAAAATAATTAAAAATAATAATAATTAAGAAAAAAGAGAGCAACAAAACCAATAAACAAATACACCAACGATAACAAATGCTAAAAACTAAACTGAGAGAAACCTAAAAGTAAGAAACAATTCAGTCACAGGCAGCAAACCCCAAGTGTACCATTGCTCCCAAAGTCCACCGCCACAATCTTGGGATGATTCATTGTCTATTCAGCTAGTCCACAGATGCAGGGGTACATCACGTTGATTGTGGGCATTTAATCCGCTGCTCCTGATGCTGCACGTAGAAATATCCCTTTCTCTTCTTTGTTCGCACAGCTCCCAGGGTTCAGCTTTGGTTTTGGCCCCACCTCTGCGTGTAGGTTGCCCTCAGGCGTCTGGTTCCTGCCCAGACAGGAGGGGGTTAAAGCAGCGGCTTATTAGGGGTTCTTGCTCATTCAGGCTGGGGAGTGGGAGGGGAACAGTAGTTATAATTGGAATGCTAGGCGAGCCTGTGGCAGCAGAGGCCTGTGTGACATTGCACCATCCTGAGGTGCACCATGTGTTCTCCTGGGGAAATTGTCTCTGGATCATGGGACCCTGGCGGTGGCGGGCTGCACAGGCTCCTGGGGTGGGTGGTGTGGATAGTGTTGTGTGCTTGCACGCAGGATTCTTGGTGGCTGCAGCAGCAGCGTTAGCGTTTGATGCCTGTCTCTGGGGTCCGAGCTGAAAGCTGTGGCTCGCGCCCATCTCTGGAATTCGCTTAGGTGGTGCTCGCCTTCTGTGGGCAGATGGGGAAGGAATCCCCTCTCCTCGCGCACCGGAAAACAATGGTCTCTTGCCTCTTATGCAGGTGCAGACTTTTTTGCAGACTCCTTCCCAGCTAGCTGTGTAGCACTAGCCCCCTTCAGCTGTGTTCACGCAGCCAATCCGTCCTCTCCCTGGGATCTGACCTCCGAAGCTGGAGCCTCAGCTCCCAGCCTCCATCCTCCCCAGCTGGTGAGCAGACAAGCCTCTCAGGCTGGTGAATGCTTGTCGGCCCTGATCCTCTGTGCAAGAATCTCTCCACTTTGCCCTCTGCACCCTTGTTGCTGCACTTTCCTCTGTGGCTCCGAAGCTTCCCCCCTGCCTACCCCCCCATCTCCGCCAGTGTAGGGGGCTTCCTAGTGTGTGGAAGCTTTTCCGACTTCACAGCTCCCTCCCAGTAGGTGCAGGTCCTGTCCCTATTCTTTTGTCTCTGTTTTTCCTTTTTTTTTTGCCCTACCCAGGTACGTGGGGATTTTCTTGCCTTTTGGGAAGTCTGAGGTTTTCTGCCAGCGTTCAGTAGGTGTTCTGTAGGAGTTGTTCCACATGTAGATGTATTTTTGGTGTATTTGTGGGGAGGAAGGTGATCTCCATGTTTTACTCCTCTGCCATCTTGAAGGTCCCTCTCTCCTGGGAATTCTGATGAGCTTCTTGATTTTTGTAAATAATATATTTTTTACTGAATTGAGGAAATTTTTGACATTACTTTCTGAAACATTTTTCTGACTTCTCTCTCTTCTCCTTTTGAGATTCCCATTTCACTTATGTTAGACTCTTCAGTGTTACCCCAAAGCCCGATGAGTCTCTCTTTATTTTTTTCAATCTTTTAATTTACATTCTTTAGACAATTTATGTTAATTTTTATTCAATTTAAGTGACATTTCTGTTATCTCCAGTTTTTCTGTAAGTCTTTTTCTGTGAATTAATCTTCAAATGTTGTACACTTCAGTTCTACAATTTTCATTTGATTCATTATTGTAGTACGTATATATGTGTGGAGTTTTTCTATGTGTTCATATCTTATAATCATAGTTTTCTTTAGGTCCCTATTATAATAGTTAAAGTAGATTCTTTAAACTTATTATATTTTAATTCTATCTTTTGGGTCTTCTTGGATTTAATTACTAGTGGTTTCCTTTGCTTTGAATATGCATCATATATTAATGTTTTGTCTGTGTAACAATTTTATATTATTTAGTGTATATAGTAACAGATTTTTTTAGAGAGTCTGGTTTCTGTCATATTAGTCATGAGTGCTGAACTAACTTTTTCTTTTTCTCCCCCTCCTCTCTCTTGAATTTAAATAAGTTAGATGTAAACTCCAAGCCCTGATTTCCTTCAGGTGGGAACAACTAAGTTGCTTTTAAGTTCTTCTAACCTTATCTGGATTGCTTAGAGGTCTGCCCACTGCATGACTACTTCAGTTGTCAGTCATAGTTTGGCTGTCACCCTTCCAGAATTTTCATTTTTTCTAGCTGTAGTGGTGGGCCTGAACTTTGTCCTATAGTTCTTCAAGCCAGTAAAACTGCAAGTTACTATTGGAATTTTAATCTCCCCACATCATGTCTGTTATGAGCCTCTCTCAGATAAAAATTCACAAAAATGGGAAACTTACTTAGGCTCTTCTGTTTTCCCAGTATCAATTCTTGTCCAAATTTTTCCTGTGTTTGATCATTCTCTGTTACCTTCAGGTAGTTGTTTTTATATTTTGCTCAGAAATGAAATAGTTATATGCGGGAGACTTAATCTGATAGAAATCTACTCAGCTATTATTGTAAATGGAGCTTCCCAGTCTTTGACTTTTTAGTGTATTTTAACTAACTTACTTAACTTACTTTAGAGTGTATTTAATTTTTCATACACTGGAAGGAACTTAATTCATTCTAACTGCTTTATCTCCTCACCTATTTTTGCTCTTGTTATCTTACATTTTAATCCTACATATATTTTTACTCTGTAAGCCATTATTATTATTTAAAAATCAGTATTTACTGAGAATTTTTATCCCTTTAAAAGCTCTTCATTCTTTTCTGCAATTCTGTGTTTCCCTCTAGGATCTTTTGCCTTCTGCATTAAGCACTTTTTTTAGTATTTCTTTTAGTGAGGGTCTGCTGACAGTGAATTCTCTCATTTTATATTTATCAGAGAATGCCTTTTTTGCCTTCATTTCTGAATGGTATTTTCAGGTGCTTAGAATTGCAGAATCTTTTTTTCTTTTTTTTTTTTTTTAAGATAATATGCATTGTCTTCTGGCTTCCATACTTTGAGTTGAGAAGTTATCTCTCTCTTTCTCCTTTGTAAGTAATATGTCCATTCTCTGACTACTTTTTATGTTTTCTCTATTTTTGGTTTTCAGCGGTTTTTATATGATTTCTCTAAGTGTGGTGGTGTTTGTGTTTTTTTTGTGCTTTCAAGTTTATAAAGTTTTTTTTCTTTATATGCTATTCCTCATTCTTGGAAAATTCTTGCTAAATATCTCTTCAAATATGGCTTCTGCATATTCTTTCTCTCTTGTCCTTGTGAGATTTCGATTACATATTAGACCTTTCCACCATGTGCCATGTAGCTTTTGACTCTTTAATATTTTCAAAGGTTTTTTTCTCTTTGCTTCAACCTTGATGCTTTCTTCAGTTCATTCATTCTCTCTTCTGTTATGGGTAGTCTGATGTTTCAACCATCTACTAAATTCTTGAATAGAATGTATATTCTACTTTTATTGGGTGGAGTGTCCTAATTGTCTGTGAGGTCTGTTTGGCTTGCAGTGTTCTTCAAGTCTTGCATTTTTTTGCCTGTCTTCTGTCTCGTTGCTCTACCCTTTATTATTTGTCTATTTCATTCTTCAATTCTGTCCATTTTTGATTCACACATTTTGGGGCTCTGCTGTTAGGTGCATATATATATTTATAATTGGAATATCTTCTTATAGGATTCACTTGTTTATCATTTTAAAATATCATCTTTATCTGTAGTGACAATTTTTGCCTAAAGTCTATTTTGTCTGATTTTATTTATTTATTTTAATTTCCTCCCACTTTTATTGAGATGTAATTAACACATAACACTGTATTAGTTTAAGGTGTAAATGATTTCATATCTGTATATATATTAAAATGATTACCACAATAAGTTTAGTTAACGTCTATCACCTCAGAGTTACTATTTATTTCTTTTGATGAGAACATTTAAGATCTACTGTTTTAGCAACTTTCAAACCTACAATAGAGTATTGTTAACTACAGTTACAGTGCTGCACATTGCATCCTCATTACTTAGTTATCTTATAATGAAGTTTGAACTTTTTAACCACCTTCACCCATTACCCCCAGCCCCCACCACCCATCTCTGGCAACCACTTATCTGTTCTCTATTACCTGTAAGTTTGTTTTTCTTAGATTCCACATATAAATGATATCATACAAGTGTTTGTCTTTCTCTGTCTGACTTATTTCACTTAGCATAATGACTTCAAGTTCCATTTGTCACTAATGGCAAGAGTTCCTTCTTTTATGTGGCTGAATAATATTCCATTCTATGTGTGTATGTGTGTGTGTGTGTGTGTGTGTGTGTGTGTGTGTGTATACACAAATCCCTTCGTCTGTTAATGGACAGTTAGTTTGTTTCTGTGTATTGATTATTGTAAGAAATGCTGCACTGAACATAGGGGTGCAAATGTCTTTTTGAGATAGTTTCTTTCATTTCCTTCAGATATATGTCCAGAAGTGGAATTGCTAGGTCATATGGTAGTTTTATATTTTGAGGAACCTCCATACTGTTTTCCTTAGTGTCTTTACCAATCTACATTCCCATCAGCATTGCACAAGGATTCCCTTTTCTCCAACATTTGTTATTTTTTGTAATTTGATAATAGCCATTCCAACAAGTATGAGGTTTTATCTTCTTCTGGTTTTGATTTGCATTTCCCTGATGATTAATGATGTTGAGCACCTTTTTCCTGGACCTACTGGCCGTCTATATGTCTTTCTTGGAAAAAATATCTATTCAGATTTTCTGCCTATTTTTAAATTGGATTTTTGTTTTTGTTTTTTTTTTGTCTATTGAGTTATATGAGTTTTTAAAAATATATTTTGGATAGTAACCCTTTATCAAATATATGATTTGCATATATTTTTCCCACTTGGTATGTTGCCTTTTCATTTTATTGATGATTTCCTTTGTAGTGCAGAAGCTTTTTAGATTGATATAGTCCCACTTGTTCATTTTTGCTTTGTTGCCTTTGCTTTTGATGTCAAATTCAAAAAATCTTAGCCAAGACTGATGTCTAGCAGCTTAATCATTTGTGCTTTCTTCTAGGAGTTTTATGGTTTCAGGTCTTACATTCATTTTTAATCCTTTTTGAGTTGATTACTATGTATAGTGTAAGATAGTCTTCCAGTTTCTTTCTTTTACACGTGACTGTCCAGTTTTCCCAACGCCATTTACTGAAGAGACTATAATTTTCCCTTTGTACGTTCTTGACTCCTTTGTCATAAATTAATTGACTATATATGTGTGTTTTTATTTCTGGGCTCACTATTCTTTTCCATTGATCTATGTTTCAGTTTTTATTGCAGCACCTACTGTTTTGATTACTATAGATTTGTAATACAGTTTGAAATAGGGAGTGTGATATTTCCAGCTTTGTTCATCTTTCTCAAGATTGCTTTAGCTATTTGAGGTCATTGTGGTCCCATACAAATTTTAGGGTTCTAGTTCTGTGAAAATGCCATTGAAATTTTGACGGGGATTGATTTGATCACTTTGTGTACATTTGAGCAATATTAACTCTTCAATCCATGAGTGCAGAGTATCTTTCCATTTATTTGTTTCTATTTCAGTTTCTTTCACCAATGTCTGATAGTTTCCAGTATACAGGCCTTTCTTCTCCTTAGTTAAATTTATTCCTAGGTATTTTATCCTTTTTGCTGCTATTGTAAATGGAATGGTTTTCTTAATTTCATTTTCAGGTAGTTCATTGTTAGTATATACAAACCCAGCTGATTTTTGTATATTGATTTTGTATCCTCCATCTTTATTGAATTTGTTTATTAGTTCTAACAGTTTTTTTGGTAGAGTCTTTAGGGTTTTCTATACATAGCATCATGTCATCTGCAGATAGAGACAGATTGACTTCATCCTTTCTGATTTGGATGCCTTTTATTTCTTCTTTTGTATAATTGCTCTGACTAGGACTTCCTGTACTATGTTGAATAGGAGTAGTGAGAGTGGGCACTCTTACCTTGTCTGTGATCTTAGAGGAGAAGCTTTTAGTACTTTATAGTTGAGTATAATGTTAGCTATGGGCTTGTTCTATATAGCCTTTATTAAATTGAGTACATTCCTTATATACTCAGTTTGTTGAGAGTTTTTATCATGAATGAATGTTGAATTTTGTCTAGTGCTTTTTCTGCATCTATTGAGATGATCATATGATTTTTTTCCTTCATTTTGTTAATGTGGTGTATCACATTGATCGCTTTGTGGATGTTGAACCATTCTTGTATGCCTAGAATAAATTGGTTTTATGATGGTGTATGTATTTCAATACATTGTTGAATTTGGTTTGCTTATATTCTGTTGATGATTTTGCACCTATGTTCATCAATAATATTGGCCTGTAATTGTCTTTTTTGCACTATCCATGTCTTGTTTTGGTACCAGGGTAATGTTGGCCTTGTAAAATATATTTGGAAGTGTTCCATTCTCTTCTGTTTTTGGAAGAGATTAAAGATTGATATTAATTCTTTTTAAAATGTTTAAATCTTTAAGCCATCTAGTCCTGAACTTTTCTTTGTTGGGGGATATTTAGTTACTGATTCAATCTTTTTACTAGTTATTGGTCTATTCAGATACTCCATTTCTTCATAATTCAGTCTTAGGGAATTGTATGTTTCTAGGAATTTTTCTGTTTCTTCTGGGTCATCCAATTATTATTATTATTTTTTTTTTTTTGGTGTATACATTGTTCATAGTAGTCTCTCACGATTCTTTGTATTTCTGTGGTGTCAGTTGTAACATCTTGTCATTCACTTTGAATTTTCTTTGAGTCCTCTCTTTTTCTTGGTAAGTCTAGCAAAGTTTTGTGAATTTTGTAATTTTGTTTATCTTTTTTAAGAAACAGCTCTTTGTTTCATTGATCTTCTCAGTTGTCTTTTTAATCGCTATTTCATTTATTTCTGCTCTAATCTTTATTCCTTCCTTCTACTAACTTTGGGCTTAGGTTCTTTTTTTTTCTGTTCTTTGAGATATAAAGTTAGAATGTTCTTTTGAGCTGTTTTCTTTTTCTTAACATAGGTGTTTATCGCTATGAACTTCCTTCTTAAGTTTGCTTTAGCTACATCCCATACATTTTGGTATGTTGTGTTCCTTTATTGTTTATCTCAAGATATTTTAAAGTTTTTCTTTTGATTTCTTCTTTGAATCCTTGGTTGCTCAGTATCATGTTGTTTAATGTTTTTGAATTTTCTAGTTTTCTTTTTGTAATTGGTTTCTTGTTTCATACCATTATGGTTGAAAAAGATGCTTGATATGATTTCAGTCTTTTGAAATTTATTAAGACTTGTTTTGTGTCCTAACACATGATCTATCATGGAGAATATTACATGTTCCCTTGAGAAGAATGTGTATTCTGATGCTTTTTGGATGTAATCTTCTGTACATATGTGTTAGGTTCCTCTGGTCTAATGTATTTTTTTTTCTTTTTTTTTAAAGTCTTTATTGAATTTGTTCCAATACTGCTTCTGTTTTATGGTTTGGTTTTTTTTGGCCGTGAGGCATGTGGGATATTAGATCCCTGACCAGGGATCGAACCTGCAGCCCCTGCATTGGAAGGCGAAGTCTCAACCACTGGACCGCAGGGAAGTCCCGGGTCTAATGTATATTTTAAGTTCAGTGTTTCCCTTTGACTTTCTGTCTGGATGATCTATCCATTGTTGACAGTGGGATATTGAGTCCCTTACTGTTTTATATTGGTGTCTATTTCTCCCTTCAAATCTGTCATTATTTCCCTTGTATATTTAGGTGCTCCTATGTTGGATGTATAAATATTAATAAATGTTATATCTTTTTGTTGGATTGACCTCTTTATTATTATATAATGACCTTTGTTTTCTCTTTTTCCAGGCTTTGGCTTGAAGTCTATTTTGTCTAATATAAGTATAGCTACCCTGCACATTTTTGTTTCCATTTGCTTGGAATTATCTTTTTCTGTCCCTTCACATTCAGTCTGTGTGTGTCTTTAAATTTGAAGTGTATTTGGATGTCTGTTTCCTTCCCCAGGTTAGGGAAGTTTTCAGTCATTATGTCTTGAAATAAGCTTTCTTCCCTTTTCTCCCTCTTTTCTCTTTCTGGGATTCCTATAATGTGAATATTGTGCCACTCGATGGTATCCCATAAGTTCCTAAGCTATTTTCACTCTTTTTCATTCTTTTTTTTCCTTTTGCTCCTCTGATTGGACAGACTCTGCTCCTCTGTCTTTGAGTTTGCTGATCCTTTCTTTTGCTTCACCTAGTCTTCTGTTAACCCCCCAGTGTATTTTTCAGTTCAGCTGTATTCTTCAGCTCTGTGATTTATTTCATAAGTTCTTGTATTTTTTATTTCTTTGTTGAAATTCTCACTTTGTTTATGTATTCTTCTCCTTGTCAAACATCTTTATGGCCATTATTTTGAACTCTTATCAGGTAAATCACTTATCTCCATTTCATTAAGGTCTGTTTCTAGGGTTTTATATTGTTCTTTTGTTTGGAACATATACCTCATTTTTTTCATTTTCCTTGACTATTTATGTTAGTTTCCATGCATCAGATTAAACAGCCACCTCTCCTAGACAGGAGTGAAATCATGTAGGAGTTGAAACTTATCCTTCCACGTGACCTTAGCTCTTAATTGTCTCTCAAACTTTGTGATTGTCCAGACATCCTTCTTTGTTCTTAGTGGCTCCCAGTAGTTGAAGGTATGCCGAGATCTTGCGGTGTCCCATAGGGGAGGATTTCAGTCAGCACCCAGGTGCAGACTGATTGGAAGTCAGACTCTCAGGCAGCAGCTTTTACAGTATGCAAATAGACTTCTTTTAGGGAAGGACTGCTCACTTTGTACTGAGCTCTCGAAGGATAGCCTGTTAAGAACTGTTTCTTGTTCTTACCACACACAAAACACACAGACACACACACACAACACACACACACACACAAAAGAATACAAGGAAATTTTTGGAAGTGATTAAATCAATTATACTTCAATAAAGCTAAAAATAAAAGATGAAAAAAAAAGAAAAGAACTGCTTCTTTGTTTGCTACGGTCCTGTTGAACTCATGGATACAAACCTCACTGGCCACCAGAATCAAGTGATAAAGAGGTGCATTACCTGGACAGCAGCTGCAAAAGCTAGGGTGCCAGATGGGTCCACAAATCTTCTTTCAGGGAGATACTGGTGACCTGGAGTAGGGTAGAAGGGGTGCGAAGATGGCACCCATTGGCCTAGGCTGGCAACTTTTACTCACGCAGCTGGAAAAGCCCAAGCTGCCTGTGGGTGCGGCTCCAGGTTCTGGTGTGGGCAAAGTGGGATTTATGCAGCTGATGTCTTATACTTGCGTAACTGCAGATACCTTGGATGGCTCCAGTGTGGTTCCTGGCTTCAGCAGGAGTTGGGGGAGGTCATGTAGATGGAGTAGGGAGGAACTCAGGCTGCTGGCATCAACTAGCTCAAAAACCTGTGGGACAAAACCTTGTGAGATATGCAAGGATCCTTGATGAATTGGTGGCCATTTGCTTCATCAGTGGTGAACTCTGCTAAGATTGTTTGCAGAGCAGATCTCTGTGAACCGACCATCGCTCTGCTGCCTATCTGCTAAAAGTAGCCTCTCCTTTTCTTCCTTGTTACTAGCTGGCTCAATGTCTCAGCTTTGCTGGTCTGGGTGGGGTGAAACCAAAGTCAGACTTTTGTGTAGTGCCCCTAGAGGCTATAAAAGCTGGTTTGCTCATCTTGCTGTTTCTTTCCTGGCGAGAAGAAAATTTTCTAGCTTGGAAGTTCCTTCTTGGTGCTGAACAGTGCCAACATAGGTTATGGAATGATGCAGACAAAATGAACTTGTCTTCTTTCTTTTCTTGTGCAATTACTCTGGTTTTTTTATTCCACTGTGTGCTAAAACTTACTAAATATACCCTAGTGACCTCCCAGAGCTATTTTTGTTCATGGAGAGCTGTTCAGTTGTTGATCTTTGTGGGGAGACAGGGAAGCTAGGTTCTCCTACGTCACCTTTTTTTTTTTCTTCCACCAGAACTATTCTTTTTAATACATATGTTTTTGTGTACCAGCTTACTCATACTATTAACGAGGTTACTCTGCTGGAGTATTAATTTCAAGGGACATGACAATAGTTCAACCATGAAATTTATTATATATATAAATTTCAGCTTAGGATTTATATTATATATAGCTCAGCCATATTTCTCCCAAAGTTTGGCTAAGCATGTTTCTCCTTCTTCTGTGGTATAGTTTGAATGGATTCATTCTAAGCAATGAATACAAAACCCTCAGTGATTATGGACCCTATGCTTTTGAAATTATGAATGTTAACAGAGAAAAGTGACAAATAATAACTATTCATAAGAGTGATTTTTCAGATTTATTTAATCCTTTTTGCAATAAATACTAATATTTTACACATAAATTTAAATAAATTACATTTAAAAAATATGTGATGTATTTTATGTTTATAGGGAGTATATATGCTCCTTTAGTCTCTCATATTGGTTGATTTTTCTCAGAATCTGACCTAGACTTTCCTAAATCTGCATTGATTTATTACAGAGTGCTGTTTGTTGTTCCATTAAGTTTGATCATTAGATTCATTAGTGAGGTAGTTAAGACAGATATTGTTAATTATATGTAAAATAAATTTATGCATAAATATATAAAACATATTTATACGTTTTCATAAATATTAGGTGCTAGAATGGTATATGGTATACTAGATACAGCTGTCAAATGTTTTCAGGACTGGTCAGGTTAGTATTTGTATTCAACTGTGAGGAAGTTCAGGCTGAGACAATGAAAGAAAAAACTCAAAATAATTTTTCTCTCCCTGCCTTGTGTAACTGGAGTTTGAAAGTGAAGTGGATGAATATTAATTAGATACTGTTCAACATGTTTTTCTGAATGACCATTTTTTTGTAGCTAATGAGATGACCTTAAAATATATATATTTTATGGACTGAGAAAATAATAACTCTTCTGTTATGTGGAAGACTGATATAGATGTTTAAAAATAGGATTTTTGAAATAAAAGTTGATTGTCCATATATTAAGAACATTTTCTTTAAAATTTTATAGCAAGTGCAGTAATCATACTATTAATCAGAACTCTCTATTAGTTGATATACCTAAACTTACTTTACAAATATTTACTGATGTCCTGTGATGTGTTAGGCACCATTCTTGGTGATGAGGAAACTTTAGGGGACAAAATAAGGTCTTGGCACTCATGGAGCATACATTCAGGTCAGAGAGTCACCATCAAAAAAATAAACACACGTTACATGGTAGTAAGTATTCTGAAGAAAAATAATGCACTGTGAGACACATCATGATAGAGAGTAGTGGTGCTATTTTATGTATGGTGGTGAGAGAAAGCTACTCTGATCAGGGGGCATTTGAGAAGAAAACTGGAAGGAGTGAACTTTTTTAGATATTTGAGGGAAGGGCGTTCTAAGTGGAGGGATCAATAAGTGTCAAGCTCATGAAGCAGGAGTTTGCCTAGCAAGGAGGCCAGTGTGGCTAGATCCAAGAGAGCTGTGGGGAAGAGAATAAGTGACCTCAGAGGGACAGATGTGGGATCATGTGTCCTAGGGCCTTGTTCGGCCCACGTAAGCACATAGGTTTTACTCTGAGTGAGGTGGAAAGCCATTGGTGTGTTTTAAATAGAAGAGCAACATGGAACCTATTGGAGTGTTTTAATCGGACTCTTTATCCATCTCTCCATCCTTCCATCTATTCATTCATTCATTATTCAGTTATATAGTTAATATTTATTAAACTCCTACTGTGTTCTAGGTACTGGGTTTAGTGTGAAGGGATACAAAGATGAATAAGCAGTCTGCTCTTATGAATCTCATTAATGGGTATGCAGAGGGGAAAATTATTATTATAAAATGTGCTGTTATGGAAACATGAGCAAAGTATGAGCTCTGTGGAAAGAAGCTTTTCAGGGAACATGTGTATGGAGAGGAAGGGGAATGCCAAACTTTTCACAGAGAAAGTGGAGTATGTCAATTTGAAATTTAGGAGTTTCTAGCTTTTTTTTTTTTTTTTTTCTAGCTTCTTGTTGGAAGTGAATTAGCATTGGGTTAGAGGTGAGAAAGTTTGTGGTGTGTCTTGGATATTGGGAATAGTCTAGGTAAGTGCTTCTCGGATGTGAATATGCATCTCAGTCACTTGGAGTTGTAGGGGTCAGGGGCATTGTTGTAAAATAGTTTCTGATGTAATAGTAGGTCTGGACTGGGGTCGGAGATTCTGCATTTCTTTTACATTCTAAGATGTTCCTGTTGTAGCTGGTTCAGGGATCACCCTTTGATCAAGAAGAGACTAAGTGGGCAAGTGGATTATATAGTTGAGGAGAAATAGTAGAAAGATTTTATTTTTTCAATTTTTCGTATCCTTAAATAATTTTTTTCAAATGCTTATAGTGGTGCTTTTCAGTGCATGATTTTGGGGGGATATATTTACAGAGTAGTAAATAACAACCTAAATTCTGGAATCTGGGTCCCTTATCTGTGTTACTTTGAACAGTTTACTTAACTTTTCTAAGTCTCAGTTTTGTCATTTAAAAAATAGTCTTATAATAATACGTACCGCATGGGAGCTTTATAAAGATTACAGGAGGCAATGCATGATGGAGCAATAAATGTTATGTCTTAAAAAAGCACTTCTTATGTCATTTTAGCAAATTTGAGGGGTTTTTTTCTGTATTGGTGGTGATTTATCTTCTCTTTTTCCTGATCTCACTTATAATCTGAATTATTGGTGAGCCAACTGACAGTCTTTGCCAGAGAAAAGGACAAAGCTAATTGGTTCATATGGGATTGAAACCTGTGACCTTTGATTTCTTAGCACCCTGCTCTTAACTAGCTATATTCGGAATGACTGCCTCTTCTTATCTCAGAGTGATTGTTTATCTTTTCCATGCAGAAGTACTGTTTCTTGCCTTGGAGGAATATCTTGCAGTAGAGGACAGGAGAGAAACCTAAGCCTTAAAATTACTCTGTTTATCTGTGAATGAGATATACTCTATGTGGCTAACAGCAGGCGATAAGATTGTGAATTTTAACCACAAGCTTGTTAATTTTTATTTCTTTGCACAGATACTCTATTCCCTCTTTTCCTAACTGTTAGAGAATTGTCCTTTTTTATGTTGTTTTAGCTTATGTTCTCACTTTCTTTTAAAAAAATTTTATTACTAAATATTTGAAATCTACAAAAGAATAAATGTAATGTCTGTGTACCCATCAGTAGCTATCACCAATACTCTTGATGCTACCTATGTGCTACTCTCTTATCCCATCTTACTTCTTTTCTTGGACTTCTGTTGATTAATTCCTGCCTTTTAAAACTATGTTGTGTTAAATAATATAAATGATTATAAATAATATATTGCTTCTTATAGCTTTTATTTAAACCTTAGCCATATCATACTCTATGTATATCATGCTTTGTAGCTAGATTTTTTCTTTGAATTTTATTTTGTAATGTAACTCATTGTTCTTGAGCATAGCTATAATTTTCCTCTTCTGTGCAACAGTCTATTGTATGAATAAGCTACAATTTATTTATCCACTCCTTTTGTCAATGAACATTTTTTGTTTTAATTTTTTTAGCTATAGGAATATTTACACACTGCTGCTATGAACTTTCTAGTACATGTCTCCTGACACACATATGCAAAACTTTCTCTAGCATATATTGCTAAGGGTGAAATCACATGTCATGAATATGCAGATATTCAGGCTTATAAGAAAATGCCAAATTATTTGCCAAAGTGGCTGTCTCAAATTATAGACTTCTTAGTTGCATTCTTAAAAGAAGTAAAATGATACCTCATTCTGGTTTTATTTTGTATTTCTTTGATGTCTAATGAGCTTGAGCATCTTATGTTTATGTTATATGAAATACTTGTTTGTGTCCTCTGCCAGTTTTTCTATTAGAATGTTTATCTCTTTGTTGAAATTCTTTATTTTGCATACTAATCTTTTGTTAGTTATTACATTAGTATTAGATATAATGTCAGCTTCTGTATTACATAAACCCCAAATCTCTGAGGTTTAACACGATTTATTTCATGTTTATATATAAGAGTTTAATGTGGGTATTACTTGGATTTTCAACTTCCAAACAATGATTTAGAGATCTAGTCTCCTTTTATCTTTTGGATCCACTAGCTTTAAATGTGGCTCCTAAAGTTGTTCTGAAATCACCTCTATTCCAGCCAGCAAGAAGGGAAAAATGTCCTAGAGAATCACATTAGGAAGTTTTTAAGAATAAGACTTAGAAGTGGTACATATCACTTCTGCTGGCATGTCCTTAGCTATAACAATTATTTGGCCACATGTTATCTAACTGCAAAGAAGCTTGGGAAATATGTGCGCCCAAATATTGGGAGGTATGTGTCCATTTCCAAAAAAAGGAAATGAGTTTGGAGATCAACCAACAGTCTCAGCTATCAGTTATGATTGTTGCAAATATCTTCTTGCTTATAGCTTTTCTTTTCACTTATTCTACGGTGTCTTTTGAAAAATGAAGTTATCATTTTAATGTCATTGAATTTCTCAATATTTTCTTCTCAACTTTGGTGCTTATTGTATCTTGTTTAATAAATCCTACTTTATCTTAAACTCATAAAGATATTTTCCTAGATTTTCATCTAAAGCCTTATAGTTTTGACTTCCACATATGAGTCTTTAATCTATGTGGTATTGATTTTTGTTGTGGTGAAGAAGATAATTCAGTTTAATTTTTTAAAAATCTGGATATCTGTTTCAGTGCTATGCATTGTGCTAATAATCACTCCATTTCTCAGTGATCTACAGTGCCATCTCTGACATTTATTATTGCATGTATATATGGGTTCATATTTAAGTGGGTCCATTTGCATTGGGTGATTTTTTTAAAATCTCTGAAATAACAGCACTGTATTTATTATTGTAGCTTTATAATGAGTCTTGATAACTGATACGACAGGTCTCTTTACCATATTATTCTTCAACAGTGTTTTGGATATTATTGATCCTTTGCTTTTTAGTATAGTGTTATAACCAGCTATCGAGTTCCCTGAAAAATCTCGTGGAGATTAATTTGAGGAGAACAGATATTTTTGTCATTTTAAATGTTTCTATTCCTGCATATGCTGTCTTCTTCAAGTTAGGTCTTCCTTAATGTATTTAAATAATTTTTGTAGTTTTACAAGTTTTTGTAGTTTTTATAAAGTTTTGTAGTTTGTATAAGACCTCCATAGAGGTCATATATCTCTTTATTAGATATGTAATATGTAATGTCTTTTATTAGATTCTGAGTAGCTTACATTTTTGTTGCTGTTTTAGATACTTGCATTTTTATTAGGTTTTCTGTTTCTTGTATATAGCAGTGCAAATGATTTTTAAATGTTTATCTTATTTCCAGCTATCCTAATAATCTCTTAATAATTCTAAATTTTTTTTAAACCCTCTGGGTTTTCTATGCAAACAGTATGTGATGATGGCAGTTTTGTTTCTTCCTTAAAAATCCTAATTTGTTATACTGATCTTTATACATTTTACCATATAAAAGTTCAATAGAAGTGGTTTGAGTGGGTGTCCTTGCCTTGTTCCTAATTTTAAAGGGACTATTTTGCCATGGGCTATGACGTTAGCCATAATTTTCTTATGGATACCCTTTTATCAGATTAAGGAGTCTGATAAACTAATATCATAAATGGTGATAAATTTTATCAAATGTTTTATATTTAGATACCTGGGACATTTCTAACCTTTTATATATTGCTTTATTCATCTTACTGATATTTGTTTTTTAAATCTCTATGTATGACTGAAATTGGTCTGTTATATAACTTTTTGTACTATCTTTATCTGGTTTTGATAATAATAGGGCCCTCATACAATGTGTTATTGAGCTAAAGAAAGAATTAGAAAATTGGACTATTAAGATGACAAAATTACTCAGAATATAGTACAAAGATACAGCATGATGGGGAATATGAAAGAGGTGAGTGGACATGGAGGAGAGAGTGAGAGTCTAATTGTAAAAGGTGAGATAGAGAATAGAGGAGTGGTAGTAGACTCTTCAGCTATATTTTCGTTTTTTTCAAGTCTGCCTGGTCAGTTTGACTTTAAGTCTGCAAGCTTCTTACTGCTTCACTTTTTGGTTTTTACTTTTTTCTTTTTTAAAATAATTCACAACTAGCGTGAGAGTATGACAATTCCAAGAGAAACTCCCATTGACACAGGAGTTAGGTCTTTTATGGTGTCTCACATAAATCAGGATAAAAGGCATAATGAGGTTAGATTAGTGAATTCAAGGCAGATAGTGGTGGCAGGCAGTGTATTTGGGGATAGAGAGGGCTTTGCCTAAGGTTCCTTATTGACATCTGTAGATTGAGGTGAAGAGATCTATGGAAATTAGGTCTTAGCCCCAATGCGTGGCCTTTCCTTCAGCCCCAAATGATGGTGGAAGAAAACCTAAGGGAGGCGTGGTCTTAGACCCTGCATGTGGCTCTGTGTTTATATAAAGGGTATACAAAGTAAATGAAGAAAATGTATTTTATATAATTGGAATCATACAGTATATGAATTTGTGTCCTGCTTATACAATTACCATTTCATTATAATATGATTAAACATTTGAAAACATGTTTATGACTACCTAATAGTCTAATGTAGGAATGTACCATTTTTTTAACCTAAATATTTCCCTACTCTGGGGCATTTAACTTATTTCAATATATATTTTTTCTATTTCCTCTGATTTCATACTATGATGAACATTTTCATTCGTCTATCTTTATCCTCATCACTTGTTTCTGTAGAATGAATTCTTAAAAGTAAAATCTCTAATGTCAAAGATTATGAACCTCAGGCTTTTGAGTATATACCATGCACACTAAACTACATTCCAGAAAGATTATACCAAATTATCTTCTCACAGTGTATGAGAGTGCCCACTTTTTATAACCTTGCAAGCTTTGTTATCATCTAAAAATAGCCTTGTTAATTCATTCTTTTGTTTTTCATCTCTGGAAACTAGTGAGGTTTTTCACTTTCACTTTTCACTTGATTTTTTTTGCAAATGTTCTATCAGTTTGCATTTTTTTAAAAAATGTATTTATATACATGATCTCAAATATATACTAAGGAAATAAACTCTACATAATATTTATCACACATATTTTCACAGTTTATTGTTTGTCTAGTTCATTAATGATTTCTAGACCTTCTAGACTCAGTTCTAAGATTATTATTGATAACTTTTTCCTGAACCTTTTTTCTTAAGATTGAGATGTACACCTCTTTTGTGCATTAGCAGGTATTAAACTTCATTGTTTTCCTTGTCTGTCTCCCCTCTGAACTGTGGGCTCCTTGAAAGCAAGAAAAGTTGGTGTCTTATGCTTTTATCCTCACTGTTCTTTGCCAGTGATTGATTTCGATAAATGCTTTTTAAATGAACATATGAAAAAGTGTATATCCTGGTTCCATACCCATTTAGCCTATCCCAAAGTGATCTAAGTATTCTTTGACACAACAATTCCAATAAGTAGGAGGGAGAGCATTAAAGCATCAGTTTTGCAAGGGATTATCTTGTTATGATGTGGAATAGTTGTCATTTCTTTAACAGTGCTGAATTGATTATGTATAATTTTCCAACATAGCAAAGGAGAAAAAATATCAGTATTAGTTAGCTCTGATTTCTTGCCAATCAGGGAGTCTAGTATTGATAGTGGCTACTTGGCATCAACTAAACTATTTTAATTTCTTAGTTGGCAGAAAGGAGATCAGATTGTAGTAAGTTAACTTAGACTCAGAATGCTATTAAGCCTTGTCATACTGTAGTTGGGAAATATTATGCCAGAGTTCATAATTGGTTCACTTTTGTTTGCTTTTTATGATTTTTATTCTCTTATTGTTTCAATTATACTTTTTTCTCATTTTCATCATGGAAGAATATCAGTCTTGTACTTTCTCTAGGTATCTTACTGCTATAGCACCAAAATTATTTTTTAATTATTTAGGACAAATGTCGTATATAAGTAATTTTAAATTATACTTATCATCATCTTATTTCACACTTAACTAATTTTTAATTTGTATATGTAAATTCACTTTGAAAAGTTGATTTACTCTACAGCATTATTTTAAGTAAAAACTGCTTTGTAATTTATTGCTTGATTTAATTATACACACCTAGTTTATATTTTTCATCTATTTGTATAGGT